>NW_027531905.1:6047320-6101131 GCF_008692635.1 Crocuta crocuta | reverse complement strand
ACACACACACACACACACACACACACACACACACACACACACGGCACCCACAGCAGCACAAACTACTCCTAATCTTATAGTTCTCTTCCACTTTGCTTCTACTTCTGCTGCCCTCCTCCCATTGCTGACTCACCCACTCCCAGATCCAGCAGCTTCCTTGGCTGGGTCACTGTTGTATAATATGAGATCAGACCGGTCTTGTCCCTGGTCCCTATCGGGATACTCAAAGCTCTTGGAATCTTCCCAAATGATAGAAATGTCTTTGTTCTTCGTAAGCTCCTTGGATCACACCTGACCAGCCTTAGGATGGGGGATGGTCACCGGAAAGACCAAGCCCACATGATTAAAGGGTTGGGACTTGGAGTTCACCTGACCTCTGGGGAGGGGGAGAGGGGAGGCTGAAGATTGAGTTCAATCGTGTTGCTCGTGATTCAAAAAATCAGGCTTATGTAATAAACATCTAATAAAAACCCTAAACACTGGAACTTCTTGGTTGGTAAACACACTGGTGTGCAAGGAGAGAGGCACACCTGGATTCTATGAGAAGAGGGCATGGAAGCTCCCCCCAAACTTTGTCCCATCCATCTCTTCATTTGGCTGGTCCTCCTGGTTTGCATTCTTTATAATAGAACTGTAATTTTGAGTATAGTGTTTTCCTGAGTTCTGGGTCTTGGTTTTGTGACTCATTGAACCTGTAGGGATGGTGAGAATCTCTGAATTCATATCCAGTCCATTAGAAATGCAACAACCTGGGGACACTCAAAGTGTGGTTGGTGTCTGAATAAGGGCAATCTTGTTGGGGACCACGTTCTCTAACTTACGAGGTTGGAGCTAGCTCTCAGTGGTTAGTGCCAGAGTTAACCTGCAGTATTCCTAGTTGGGGCCAAAATGGAATGGGTAGGTGTTAGAATGGGCACCAATCTTGTTCACTGTCTCTGGTTGTGGGCCCTGTGGCTATCGGCTGCTGCAGAGGCAGCAAGAAGGGGCAGGGTGCCATGGTAATGATGGTGAAGGGGCTAAAGGGCAATCAGTCTAGGTAACTGGGCTAGACGGGCATCTGCTCTTGGTGGTCTGAAATCTAGACACAGTCAACATTTGATTGTAGTGTTTTAAAGAGAAGAGCTACAGGAGACAGAACATACCCCGAGACCTGCAGCTATATACACACTCAGATACAACCATGCAAGGCAGAAGGATGTCTGCAGGGTGTGTTTAGGGCAAAAGAATAAAGTGAAAATGATGCTGTTGGATTCCAATCTTAAATAAGTTCTCTCTTTTACCCCCTACTCATTCTGACTTTGGGGTCAAGAGCAATTCAAAGTCTACCAGCTTGTGAATGTTCAGTGGATTGAACTATTTACTCTAGTATGTTCTACCCATTTCCTTCTCAGGAGTGAATTTTGTGTACAACACATAATTGACATTGAACCAAAAAGTGAAAGCACTGATATATTTTTTTAGAATAAATTTTCTTAGTATAAAGTCTAACCTCCCTTCCTAGCCTAGGAGGTCTGGCCTGATCCAGTCTATCCCTCGCCCCCAGGTCGAGGCCCACATCCTAGGTCACTCTTCCTGTCCTGCGGTCCTCTCTCATGTCCAGCCCACTCTTGCCAGAGACTGGCTCTTTCAGGTACTAAATCTTTCCATGGCTTGTTCACTTGCTCCCTTGACAGAGCACCAGCAGGGGAGAGGCAGAGGGAGAGTGAGGGACAGAGAGAATCCCAAGCAGGCTCTGTGCTGTCAGCTTCATCTCCCCAGCTGTGAGTTCATGACCTGAGCCAAAAGCAAGAGTTGGACTTTTAGCAGACGCAGCCACCAAGGCTCCTCAAGCAAGCTGTGATTTAAAAGGGAAGGATTTGGGGGGCACCTAGGTGGCTCAGTCTGTTGACCATCTGACTTTGGCTTAGGTCACGATTGCATGAGTTCAAGCCACATATCCAGCTCACAGTTGTCAGTATGGAGCCTGGAGCCTGCTTCAGAGCCTATGTCTCCCTCTTTCTCTGTCTCTCCCTTGCACTTGCGCACACTCTCTCTCCCTCTCAAAAATAAACATTAAAAAAATAAAAAGGGAAGGGTTTTTTTGGAGGGTTTTGGAGGCAGCCCAATCTCTGCTTGAATCCTAGCTTTGCCTCTCATTAGGTGTGTGATCAGAGAAGATTATTATTTAAGTTTCCTTCTCTGAAAATGCATATAATAATGCTTATTTTTGAGGATTTCAATCAGGACTTGATAAAATAATGGAGAGGAACTAGCGCAATGCCTTTCTCTCGTGGGGAAACAGAGCAACATTTATAACACGCTTCTGGGGGCGGAGAACAGGACAGGAGTTGGGGCAAGGAAGTGTGGGTGTAGCACGTGGGGACATAAGGTTGGGGGTACAGAGGGCAGAGAGTGGAAGGAGTCATTTGTAACCGGCCTCACGGGATTACGACATCCCTGAAGTCAACATGTTTTCGGGGATAAGAGCAAGGAGTCACCGCGATGCGAGTTTTAAAATTTTCCTATGTCAGTTGCTATTTGGGAGTTTCAGAGGATTTTCCCTCCACTTTGCCCCACCTCTAGGCTTAGTAACCTTGTGGGAATGAGGAACCCATTCATTTGTTCCATATCCCCAAGTACAACACTTGCCTCTACATGTCCACTTTTGGAAATGTAAACTCCTCAAGTCACCATGGCTTTCAAAACTGACTGCTTGAAAATCATAGGCACACCACCCCAGAATGGCAAAATTCTATTTTCTTCTCGGTTTCTTTGCAAGAGCAGCCTGTGGTCAGGCTTCCTAGGGGGTGGTGCCCACATAGAGCTGACCCGTTTGTGTATCTGCACTGTTACTTTGAAAGAAAGCTGTGAAGCTTTGTTTCCAAGGTGTTTTAGCCCTTGCCCATCTTACTAAACACACTATTAATCCTCTTTTATTTCCTCCTTTTTATTTCTCTTACCCAACGGGATGCAGAGAACCACTTCCACACATCAAGTTTATCTCCACCTTCTCCTGTTCTGGCCTCTTTGTCACCTCTTTTCAAGGCCCACTGTGTTGGAGAAATGATATTGACCTTTAGCTTCGCCTCGTCCCAAAGCCCATGGGCATGCGATGAATTGTGTTAAAGAAACCTTGCCCTTGAAGCCATTTTTGGCCTCCCCATAACTTTGCACTTAAAAAATAGATTATAGGGGATGTCTGCACTTTTGCCCAGTTTGTGGCTTCAATCCACTGCCAGCGAATGCGTGCCTACTTAACTTCGGAGCTGACAAGGCTTTTTAATGCCCTAACAAACAAGATTTATTTGGACTTAAAATTTATCACCAGGAATGGAAAATTGATGGTTTTGCCAGTTTTAGTAGCCAAGACTTCCAAGGTCCTGTTGAACTCAAATTTATCCTTAGCTCACCAATAGATGTTCTATTACATCCTATAAAAGTCACAAGGCAGATATGAAATATATTTTTCTTTCTGTTAAGACTTTAATGTAATTTGATTACATCTTTGTGTGACAGCCATAAGTATTTTTAAAAGATATTATAGTTGTTCACCCCAAAGCTTAATACTTTTTTGGAATCGAGGTCCTTATTCAGAATTTAGAAGAATGTTACCAATAGCCTCACAATTGTGCTGTGTTGGGTTGGAAATGATATTGGAATTATAGCAACATCTATTCAATAACACTTAAGGTATTTGGCTATGATTTACATCTCTGGTCACGGTTTATGTATCACATAAGACTTAACATAATTTTCGCACATGTTTGTTCTTCAGAGTAATCTTTGTTACCCTCCCCCATCCCACTGCTTCATATTTCTTTTTTAATTTGTTGAAAAGTGTGGGGAATGATTTGGCAATACCAGTATATGATGCTGATATTGCATTAGTTTAGATTGTGCACAATTACCAACTACTTCCGGAAAAAAAGGTAACCTAATTATTTTAACTTAAGGTACAGGTGCCTTTAGGTTAATGTGACATTTATAAAAGAACCCAAAATACATTATTTACTATTCATTTCAAAAGGCTTCTTTCCTAAAGGAATAACCACAGGATTTCTTAAAATAACAATTTCCCCAGATGCATTAGAAGCATGATTCAATTTTCAATACAAAATACATTTATATGCAACATTCCAAAGACATGCCCAGTGTAAAGAATGAGAAAGAGATTATTTTGATGTGTTCTATCAGGTTAGTCAGCTAATTTAGGAAAATCTTATTTATACTGACAACCATTTTATTGCAAAGTCAAATTTTATAGGACAAAAGCAGCTGATACAATGTGCAGTGTAAACTTCCTACCAGCCAGATCCCGCTTTTTTTTTTTTTAATTTATTTCTAGGAGAAAGAGAGAGAGAGAGACAGCGTGAGCAGGGGAGAGTCCTAGAGAGAGAGGGAGACACAGACTCTGAAATAGGCTCCAGGCTCCGAGCTGGCAGTCAGCACAGAGCCCGACGCGGGGCTCGAACCCACGAACCACAAGATCATGACCTAAGCGAAAGTCGGACGCTTAACCGACTAAGCCACCCAGGCGCCCCCAGATCCTGCTTTTAATACAGAGTCTCCTAGGCTCATTCCCCGAGTCACAGTATCACTGCCTTAATGCACAGAATTCCACTGTAATAAATACCCTTGTGACAGCTGGAGAGAGGCAATGAGATGAGATGTTTCTGATAACGCCCAGCTCCCAAGTGTCTTGGAGTCCAGGGGCTGGAGGGCACGGCATTCCCAGGCTGCCAGCTGGGGTCAAAGTGCTAGGGCTCCATTAAACAGGCTGAAATTACCTGCAGCCACACGTCACCAGATGGTGCAGAGCAGCCCCCCGCCTGGCCTCGTTGGTCGACAGCGCTGGATGGGTTCTGCCTCAGAGCTGGTCACTGGCAATCTACCTCCAGCGTGGGTTGAAGATCAAACCCAGAGCTCACATGTGTTCTTTACCAAACATAAAACAATTTGCATAGTGCTTCTGAAACGCACAGGCCATCACGGCATTTTAGAAAACACGTCTTTCCGGGCTACCCTGCTGTCACATACATGTAAAGACCATTTAGAGTTTTTCTGCTTCTTGCCAGGCACACGTGGTCCGGCAAGCACTGAGACATCTGGGGTTGAAAGTGCACATTCAAGAATGTGGACAGACTTTTACTCTCATCGTTCCCACCTGCTGGTTAGTCACTGATTACTTACAATTTTTTTTTAATTACATCTCCCATATCACATCCTTTTCCTTTACCATAGTGCTGTCAGAGGCCTTAAAACCATCATTATGGGCTGCTCTGCTGCTCAGACACCATCACTTTCTATCTATCTAAATTATCTCATCTAAACTTTTTGGTCTCTTGGTATAACATTAAAGCCCAACCATTATAGAGCCACCCAACTTCACTGACAGCTACCTTCTCTTGTAGCTTGCGTAGCGTCTCACCCTCTGTAATCACTTATGCTCTGTGTAGTCACTCTCTGTAACGTACTTGAAGAAAGCATAATTGGGAGGGCAAAAGATAGGGAGCCTCCTGACAGTTGATCTTGGGTGAGTCACTTTTGTTCTCTGATCTTCCCTTAGGAGAGGGATTCCTGAGCTGGGCTGGGAGATCGGACTGGTTCTTTGCAGCCCTTCAAATCTCTAAAGCTCAGGCTTTATCAGTTCAACTCTTAGGTTTGTGGGCAAAAAATTAGAATAGATATGAAAGGAAAAGTAGAGGAGAAATAATTAATAACATGAAAACTGGTACTATTTCAATCACATAATACTTTAAATAGTTCATTGCTCTTCAGTATTTATTGTTTCATTCTGTTCTCTCATAAACCCTGTGAAGGGCAGTCCCATATGTCCCCAAGACAAAGGAGAGAAAATTAAGGTGCAGTTGTCATTACCTAACCAGTGTCACAGAGATAATGAGAAAGTCAGAACTGGAATAGAGGCTTCTGACTTCCAGGTCCCAAGATCCTTTCTTGAGATTGTGAAGTATGAGAATCCTTTTCATGATCATACCTTAGAAAAGAGTCCTACATTCCTCAAAAAATGAACACTAGAACTCCCCTATGACCCAGCAATAGCACTGCTAGGAATTTACCCAAGGGATACAGAAATGCTGATGCATAGGAGCACATGTACCCCAATGTTCATAGCAGCACTCTCCACAATAGCTAAAACATGGAAAGAGCCTAAGTGTCCATCAACAGATGAATGGATCAAGAAGATGTGGTTTATCTATCCCATGGAATACTACATGGCAATGAGAAACAATGAAATCTGGCCATGTGTAGCAACATGGATGGACCTTGAGGGTGTTATGCTGAGCGAAATAAGTCAGGCAGAGAAGGACAAATACCATATGTTTGCACGTATAGGAGGATTAGGAGGAAGTTAACGGAGGACGAAGGGGGAGAAGAAGGGCGGAAATAGTTGGGGAGAGGGAGGGAGGCAAACCGTGAGAGACTCTTGAATGCTGAGAACACACTAAGGGCTGAGGGGGGTTGGGGGGAGGGGAAGGAGGGTGATGGGCATGGAGGAGAGCACTTGGGATGAGCACTGGGTGTTATATGTAAACCAACTTGACAATAAACTATTTAAGGAAAAAAAAAAGAAAAGAGTCCTATATACTCCTCTTAAGTAAACACACCTCTAAAATGCTTGAAGTTAGCCGTAAAACCTTAAGACACAGGAAATGTGTATAATGACACATTAAAACTAAAATGTCCTCCAGAACAAAGAAACCCAATGAATTAAGCAATGGGATTAGCACATCTAAAAGCAACTATGTCAGTCAGGAGGAAAGCAGTTCCCTTGGATCAAATGGGGCAGAAGGCAGCAGAACTGGTTTGTGCGCCCAGCACTCTCCCAGGGATAGCTGGCTAGGCTCCACCTGCTCCTCGTGGAAGAGAAAATGAAAGCAGTAGTAATAACAATAAGTTAGAATAAAAAATATCATGGCCCCGGTACTGTCATATTTGCATTTAAATTTTTGCTGTATTTAAAGGAGCCCCATGGTCTTGGTTATTTCCCTTCCCTGCTTTGTTGATCTCTGTAGCATCCATCATCATCTAGCAGACTTTTTGACTGCCTGCATTTAGAACATAAACTTCATGAGGGTAGGGATTTTTGTCTGTTCTGCTTACTGCTGCTCCTCAGTGCCTAAAATAATACCCAGAACATGGTAAATGTTTAATAAGAGGTTGAAAATGAATAATAAAAGAATGTACTTTCACAATAACCCTAAATAGGTGCTAGTCCTGACTCACACTAAGAGTAGCAGACTGACCCATGGAGTGATTGTTTCCCAAGGTCGCACAGCTGGGAGGTGGTTCAGGCAGACCTCACACACAGGATTAAACTCTAGTGTATAGCTGTGTACAGCAGTGAGGTTACATCAGCTTATCTTAGTCTGATCCACTAAGCATTCAAATCATGCAGCCAGCTAACTCCCTTTGCTCCAAACCTCTGCTCATTAAGCAACCTTCTGATTATAATCTGGCTCCTCGGGAAAAAATGCACTGACCAGCCATCATTCATGTCTGTTCTGCTTGGAAATTATAATTTATCTTGTTAAATCAATGCATACGCATTCTGATTTATCCACATTTCTGCCTCTTGACTCTGATTAGTGTGTTCCCACCTCAATTCATTCTGTGTCCTCTGATGGCATCAAGTATCTGAGACTGCAAAATTTAGTTTAGCAAAGGATCTAGAACTTTATTACATAAGAAAGTGTGTCTGGAACGCTGTCTCTGGAAAACCACTTGGTGACCTGCGGTCGGTCGACTTCCCTAGGTGACAGACCGATTATCACCGTATTCCCATCTGACCCAAGATAAAGCGTTTCTGGCACAGTGCTGTTCTGATCACAGTTATCTGGTAGAATTTGGGAATGACAGCTATGACCCTGAATTGTGAAATGAAGCTCATTGGTATCATGCTGGCTCGGCCAGTATACAAAAGCAAGCCACAGTTTTATTTCAGGGTTTAGTGGCAAGGTTAAACTGGTAACTCTAAGCAAGTCAGACAGTTTTTCTCCCTGAACACAGAGGACTTGAAGAAAGGGAAACCAATAATGCAGCTTGAACGAATGAAAATGAAATCTAAGGCTTAGTAATACCCGTAGCCTGAGTACCTAACCATATTCTTTTTTTTAAATAGTTTATTGTCAAGTTGGTTTCCATATAACACCCAGTGCCCATCCCCGCAAATACCCTCCTCCATGCCCTTCACCCCCCTTCCCCTCGCCCCCACCCCCATCAACCCTCAGTTTGTTCTGGACATTCAAGAGTCTCTCATGGTTTGCCTCCCTCCCTCTCCCCCACTATTTTAATATGAGTAGGGCATTGCACATTCTCCAAACATGCAACGATTCAAGAATGACTCCTGCAATCTTAATTACATGAACCTTTTTTTTTTCTTTTGGAAACTGTTATTTTTTCCTTGACATATCAGTATTCCCAAGACACAGGAGTTCAAAGTCATAGATCAGAATTTTCATTAAGTACACATGACACCCTTGAAACTTGAAATTGTTCATGCTTGTGTATCATGATATATATGAGTTTACAGTTTTAAATCTTAAAATGAATTTGTTCATCCGTGCATTACTCTAGAAGGCAAGAAGCAGAAGAGAAAATGTTCTCTATAGGAAATCAACTGTGGAAAATGTTTGCAGACTACTTAAAACATACAATGTTTTAATTTTAAAAATCTACCATTTAAAGGGTTTAAATGGGATGTTTCTTAAAAATAACTCTATCTGCTTAAGACAGTGTTAAATGATGAGGGCAGCTGGGGTGTGCAGGGATGAGAGTCAGTGAGTGTGCAAGGGGAAATCCTTTCACCAACAATGGTCCCACAACTGGTCCCAAACCGAAACCATTTCTGATGTGAGTATTTTTAGGTGATTGCGCATTGTCCAATTTACCACAAATAATAAAAATTATTTTAAAAGAGAAAATAAAAATAATCCATAGGATGTCTTTAAAAGGACACAGAGAAATCTATTTTAAATTAATTACCAGTTAAATATCCTCTGGTGCTTGCCAACAAGTTTCCAGTGATTATGCAACAAATATTCTTTTCCTATATTAGTTGGTCTCTTCATGAAACAGGTTGGCTTGCTTTCCTTCTTCTCTTTGCAAACTCTAAAGACATTTCTGTGTGATGTTGAGAATGTAGTTTCTGCTAGCTTAATGGTTAACTACAGCAACAGGCAGGGGAAATAAGAAAATCTAACTAAAACTGCAAGTAAGGAATGAAGGGCTATGTGAGCTTTAACTACAATTTCACACCCTGTTGGAACTGTTTTTTAATAAAGCCTTTGTCGACAATTCCTTTTGCTAATTTTAGTATGATATTTTGATGTTTACTAGGGATATATTTTACAAAAAGTAGCTTTGGGTTCTGTTTATGGTTTTCATTAGCTGAGATGTCTTTATCGAGAATCTCCCAACTACAGTCCCATTTTTGCTCTATCTTCACACTAAACACACTCTTTAGTTGTTGAAATAACTCAAATACAATCTACCGTATTCGTCTCCACTATTGTTTTAGGGTTAAAAGGTAAAAAGATGAAAGAGAATGTTAGTGTTTTCAAAAACACCCCTCTCCCTGTTGTATACCCCCATTTACGATCATCATCAGAGGGTTACATCCCCTTGATCTGGGAGGGTGTACTTTGCTTGAATGTTTGCTTTTGAAAAATAACAATAAAAACAATGTATTGATCAGTCACTTCTAGAAAGGTTGCCTGTTTTGGTAGTTCCAACAGCCATGAGGGAAGAAAAGCCATTTTGTCACCTTTGCTAATTTTGGAAGAATACATTTTCTGGCCTACAAAATCAACATTATGGCTTCTTTTCATGGTGAACAAAAGAAGAGCATAACATGACTACTTGATTCTACAGAAAATCACCCGTATACCATCTGAACTGGGATTGATTAAAAAAAATTTTTTTTACATTTATTTATTTTTGAGAGACAAAGTGAGACAGAGTACAAGCAGAGGAGGGGCAGAGAGAGAAGGAGACACAGAATCTGAAGCAGGCTCCAGGCTCTAAGCAAACATTCAGCACAGAGCCTGATGTGGGGCTTGAACACATGAACCGTGAGATCATGACATGAGCTGAAGTCGGATGCTTAACTGACTGAGCCACCCAGGCACCCCTGAACTGGGACTGATTAAAAGTAATGGTCTTTAAGGGTTATTTAAAACCTCAACCTCCCCCAAGTTTCTAAGCTATAATGCAATACTTAATCTACTGAATTTTGTGGAGTGACTATAGAGGCTTCTGTAACAGATTGGATGAACCCAATTTATAATGTTAGACATATACGTTTATCTCTGAAAGCCCTTTGAGGCAACTGTGTAAAATACTACATTGATTGTTGGAAATATTGAAAGATTTCATAATGTAAAAATAACATCAATGTCATTTAAGTTGAACAAAATAACTCGTTACTATTCCATATATGTTTTAACCATCATCTCCACAAACCTGTTCAATAAATACTGCATGAAACAAGCATTTTGCACTTTGTCCCACAGATGCAATTTGCCAACCTGATTGATTTCTTTTTCTATAAGCTCACCTGATTTCTACATACCCTATATATTTTCTCCTTTATTAAAGGTGATGTAATCTTAGCTTCTATCACATTCACATTCTCCAAACTACTGAGAACAAGAGAGAGATGAAAAGATGAAGATAGGAAAGGATAAGGTTTCACAAAGCAGGCTTGCAACTGAATATAAAAATCTGAGAAAATTTCATAAGGCTGAAATGGATGATTAATGAAACAATGAATTTATATGAAGAAAAGAAATCTGGCAATAGAAACAAACTAAGACACATACTTGGAAAAACGAAGAGTGAGCAATCGAGCAGCAGAAATAAATTATTTATTCTGGGAAGACTCACTACATTACTCTGATTTGAACAGATCAAAAAATTTGCAATGTTGCCAGATGGAGAAATTGCATTTATGTGTTTTCACTCATGTTTCTACCTAATTTGCCTTAGTGCCCTGTCTTTCCATAATGGTAGAAACTAATTTCTATTACTTCTTAGGCAGCACTTGATTAGACAAAGAGTGAGAAAGAAAAGAGATGGCTGACATGGCTTGTTGATCTAAATCTGACTCCAGCTTTACCTCCATTTTCTTTGCCATTTCCCTGTACAGACCAGAGCTGGCAACCTAATCGTAGCCAACCAAACCGTGCTTTTCCGTGATGAGATATGCTCTGTGAATTAAATTTGGTTGACACTGTAGGACTGCTTGGTGCCCACTTGCATGAGCAGATGATAAGGTTGGTATAAGATCCTCCTAAAAACCTTTGGCTTCCAAGTCCATCCAGACTTGTTCTGATTAAAACCAGAGACTATCAGAGCTCGAAGGGTATTTTGATAGATTTGGTAGATGGAATTCAACCCCTTCGTTTTTCACAAAGGAAAGCAAGAGGAGGTTGAATAATCTGAGTGAGCTTTCTTGTGTGTGTTAATTTCTAACTCAGTCCTCTATGTACAAGAGGTCGATTTTAGATCTGTTAGGTCCTCTCATCAGAGGTCCCACTTGAATGTGTGTAGACTGAAGAGTTATGATGAATGGGAGGAAGTTCTTCATTACTGGAGGACTTCAGACAGTTTTAAGAATTAAGGTAGACAGTACTATCTTATCTTTTTTAACAGATGAGGACATTGAGAAAGAGAGGTTAAGCAAATTACCCTAAGTCACATAGCTAGGCAGTAGCCACACTGGGATGTAAACTCAGTCAAATACCTGTGCTTTTCTTACTACAAATTTTCGTCTTCTAGTCATCATCTGCATTATCAGGAAGCTAAACTAAGTCACTAAGGAGATATCATTACTTACTTCTTGCTCATTTCTTTGTTCATTCAGCCATCCATTCAATCAGTATATATTTGCTAAGCATCTAGTATGTGTTGGCCACTGTTCTAAGTCCTGATGATACAGCAATGAACAAAAGAAAGTTGTTGCTCTAATGCAGATTACATTCAAATGAGAGAGACGCACAATAAAAAATATACAACGTAATGTCAGGTTGCAGTAAGTGTTTGGGGCAAATGAGAAAGCAGCATAAGAGGAGTAAGAATAATATAGTGGGGAGAAGGGACCCCTTTTGAAAAGGTGACCAGAGAAAGCCTCTCTGAGGTAGTAACATTTAAGCAGAGACATGCAGGATATGAAAGATAAGTAGAATGTTGCAGGCCGAGAGAAGAACAAACATAAAGGCCCTCAGGTAGAAATAAGCCTGGCTTATTACAGAAAGAGCAAGGCCAATATGTCTGGAGCCAATGAGTGAGGGAGAGGCAGAGGATGGCAGGTGTCAAAGCATATAGGCCTGGAGAAGAAGTCTGCATTTTACTCTATGTGCTTGGAAGCCAGTGGAGGGCTCTGAGCAGAGGAGTACCATATTCTGATTTACATTTTCAAAGTTATTACTTTGTTCTTTGAAGGATACTCAGTAGAGGGACAAGTATAGAGGCAGAAAGACCAGCTTAGTGGCACCTGTAGTAGTTTAGATCAGAGTTGAAGGTTATATGGAGGAGAGTGGTAGAAGTCTCAAGAAGCAGTAGATTCACATCTGTTTCATTGGATACTGCAGGTAGAGGAGATATTTTGATGAAGTGTATGTTTCATATGAGAGAGAGAATAATAAGGAGGTCTAACCTTGAGTTAAGGTTTAAAACTTCTTTCTGATTAAGTGCTGAAAAAAAAGCAACATACGCATGTGCAGAAAACAGGGACTACATCTGCTGCCTAATAAAGCAGGTGACTGGTATTTCCCCCTGATTCTAGAGACGGAGGTTCTAAAACTCTTGGGAATTCCCTACTGATAGAAGTGTCTTTGTTATTCATGAGCCCCCTGGATCACACCTGAGTTCCTGTTAAGGGGGGGAGACAACTCAGGATGGGAGGCTAGTCACTGGTCAGAGCCCCTGTGATTAGAGCCTTGGGGGTTTGAGTTAGCCCAGCCCCCAGGGAGGGGAATGGGGCTGGAGACCAAGTTCAGTATTGTGGCAAATAATTAAGCCAATTATGCCTATGTCACGAAAGTCCAGTGAAAACTCTGGGCATGGGAACTCAGTAGAGCTTTCTGGTTGGTGAGCACATTGCTGTGCCTAGAGGACGAGGGGCCCTGTTCCACTGAGAAAGGGCACAGAAGCTCTGTTTGAAACCCACCCACGTCTCTCCCCATGTGTCTCTTAATTTGGCTATTCCTGATCTATGTCCTTTCTAATAAAACTGTAATTGGAAGAACTTCTCTGAATATTGTATGTCATTCTAGTGAATTCTCAAACCTGAAGGAGTCATGGAAACCCTGAATGTGAAGCCAGTTGTTCAGAAGTGCCGGGAGCCTGCGGACACCGGAAGTGCCGTTGGCATCTCATGTGAGGGCAGTCTTGTCGGAGACGATGCCATCTAACTTGTGGGACCCGAGTTAACTCTGGGTGGTTCGCACCAGAACAGTATTGCACACTATCCTCTCCTTGGGTTGAGCTACTATTCAACGAGCACATAGTTATGGTGGCACTGCTAATGCTGGAATGGAACTGCACTATAACAGCGGGTGTCAGGACAGCGTCCCCGGTCACTGCTGCTGTGCAGGACACAATGGGCCTGGGGAGGACGATTTATCCAGAGTCAAGCATTAATGGGAAGGGAGCATTTTAGTCCCACCACCTCTCTGTCATAAACAATGAGCAAATCCATGTAAATATTACCTGTTAAAATTGATTTACCATGATTTACCATGCTAAAATCTCTCACCATGTCCCTTTAGTGTGTTTCCCTATGTGGAATTTTCATTCAAATATCAATAGCTCTACTGATAGTTTTACATAAACAGACATTTGTTATTTCAGTTAGCAAACCCATGCCTTATCTACCATGTCAGAAACTCCGTCCTCAGTCTTGATCAGTCTTCACTCCCAAATCCAGTTTTGTTATTTCTAAGAACCAATGGAATCATTGCCCAAGGTCCCAATACATGGAAGGGACTGGTAACCAAAGTCACTGTTTCTCTGGAATAACTACTGATATTTCAGTATACAAGTATTCTTCTGGTCACCCAAACTCAAAGGCTTAGTCTTTTCCTTTCTCCTAAATGCACTGTAAGTGAACATTTTTCTTATGTTATCTTGCATGAGGAATTAGGAGTTAGTAATTAGTGTGGGTGAACCTAAGAGATCAGTTATATCATGCATTCATTCAACAAATGTTTACTGGGAGCCTTTTTATTCCAGAGACTATTCTAGACTAGAACTGACAAGGACAGTCAAGGGTCCAGAACCCAGAGAAACAAAGACATTTTATAAAAGTAGATACATGAATTCACAGGGAAATAATTTCAGATAGTTGTGCAGACTTTGGGTAAGATATGACAAGGTACTCAAAGACGGCCCAGGGTCTTCTTTAGTTGGGTTGGCCAGGAAAGGAGGATTTTAATTTCTGAAGATAAGCATTCCAGGTGAAGGGAAGACTGGAAGACAAAGTTGGCAGAATGGGAAACGTCATAAAGAAAGCCAGGAAGGCTGGAGACAGGGAGAGGGTGGTCCCTCCTGGTTCATGGTGGCAGAAAGAAGACAACAGCCCATCTTTGCTCTCAGTCAAATCCAGACACCCATCCTTTGCTTTCTATTACAGGTTCCTTCCCTCACATTTTCCAATAGTGTGTTGGTCACTGGTTTTCCCTCCTCCAGCCTCTTGTCCCTTTACTACAATTTACTATGAATTATTTGATACCTCATAAAAAAATCCCACTTAAAAAAATCATGATTCCTCTTCTTGAAAGTCATCAATGTCTCTCTTTTGTTGGTGGGCTCAAGCAGAAACTTCTTACCTTGAGCAATTTAAATTGCTCCATTTAGCCCCATCCTAATCCCGGGGTTCGGTCTACCTGTGCTTTTGATATCAGTTACTCAGATCCGCTGCTTTCTTTCCTACACAGCATCTTCTCCTCAACCCACAGAGAGGCTAGCCCCTCATCTGTAGCTCATGAAATGTTGCTGCCTGGTGTTATCATCCAACTTTCAGGATGATCTATTGTGCTTTCCCAGTTAGGCCCTAGGTTGGTGAAGCAGGGAATTTATTTGTCTCATTTGTGCTCCCTACCCCTATCTAACCCATTGCTACAGATATTTTAGGTACTAAATAAAAGTTGTTGAATTAATAATCATCTTTTGAGCCCTGAAATGCTATTCAGATCCTCAAACTCTTACATATGCTTTAAAATTAAATATAACATTTACCTCATGTCAGATACTATATAAATATTAACTTGTTTACTCTTTGTAAAAACCCTATATGTAGAGATATTCACCCATTTTACGGATGATGAAGCTGAGACACAGGAAGGGTAAGTCATCTGCCCAAGGCTCCGAAAGTCCCCACTCTCTGTCTAAAGCACTCAGCCATGCTGTGTCTCTCTTATACACAAAATACGCCTCCACCAACTCCCTTTCAACACACCAGCTTCTCAAGCACAAGAAAACAAAGTGAAGAAAACATGAAACTCTCAAGTAAGAAGCAATTTTACAGCCCCCATAAGATGAATTTCCTTATTATTTATCTGTCAGCACTACATCTTTGTCTTCTAAAATGATATTTTCAAACTGGCTTTAGGACTCCTGAACAGGACGAGACCCTCAGCTCAGGAAATGAATTCTAGGAGGTCCTGAAGCACAGGTGCACCCTGAGACAAAATTTCCCAACCTCTGCCGGAATCACACTTTAATTTTCTCTGAGCATTTAGGCTTCAGGTCTTAGAGGAAAATTCAAGATCTGCTCCCTTACTCGGCATGGTCTTATAGAGTTGGCTGCAGCAAGGAGTGTAATCATGTGAACAGCAGACCCTGGGGGTTTAACAGCCAAACTCCAGCCGGGGTTGGGGAAGGGGTCAAGCCATATATATCTTCCCAGTGAATACAATGGAAATAGTCAAATTCTGACCACTCCGAAACTCCAACCACAACTGCTTCTCGTTTGTAGTATAAAACAAAGAGTAACATACTCAGAATTTGATATAGAAACTCTGTAAGATATTCGAGTTGTCAGAAGTTTAGAACTAGGACAGAACAGGCTTTGGAAACCATTCAGACTCTCATCATCAATGAGGAATTGATGTGCATGGGAGTCAAACCTCTTCTAAGTCACAGGCAGAACCAGGGCCAAGGGCCTTTCTATCACAACTTGGCACCAGACAGCTGGAAGAAAACCCCGGGCAATTATCTCTTTGTAAAGTTACAGGCACCTTTACAAATAAACCACCCCTGAATTCAGCTATTTTTGTATTTCAGATTCTGAAGACCTGGTGTTTTTATGTCAGTTGCATTTGAAATGCTAATCAATAATCTCCGAGTAACATAAATACCTTGAAACCTTTCTTAAGAGTTCAAAATGACAGTAGAACACCAATGCAGAAGGAAACTTAGAGAGCTACAATATTCCTTCTAAAGTAAAATGTGGGTGCTTCATACAGGAACTTTTCAAATGCTGAGCGAAATGAAAAAGGTGATTGCATGACTGCAAGTTCTTCACCTGAAGAAGCTTAAAAGGTACCCTTTGGAAAATGAAATTGACTTCCTTTGTTGCTCCCATCACAGAGCCAAGAAAAAGGCAAAGCTTGCCCTTATTCCCCGAGGTGAACATGTCAGTGAGCAAGGTAAAATCTGTTCTTACACAATCTTTGTTCTTACTCAATGACAACTCCTACTACTCCCTTTCACAATGTCCTCATGTGCTTTGGGCACGCTCCTGACAGTATCTCACCACACTCTCTGTAGTAACATCTGTCCTAAAATCACTTGTAAAACTGAAATGGACTCATCAATGGTTCCAGCAATTGAAATAGTTAAGTGAGCTCTTGACTGTTGGGTTAACAAAGAGACAGGTGCCAAATGGACTTGAGTTTGAGTCAGGCTACGAGACAGGAAGGTTCCCCTGCCCAATGTGTCCCAGTGGTAACACCCACTGAACTCTGTAAAAACTGTGGTGACTTTTTAGGATCTGCCTTATGCTCTGAACAGGAAGCTCTGTGACAGGCCACATCTGTCCTGATGTCCTCTGTCCCCCCTTGTAGGAGCTAGCACAATGGCTGGGTCATGGTAGGTAGTTAAGTGTTCACTGAATGAATGAAAGCTAACCACTGTCTACCTGTAAGAGGAGCACTATGCAGAATCAGTAATGCATTTGAACCTTAAAAGGCTTAAGAATGCTCTGAATCTGCAAATTAGTATTTAAATTTTGTCATAGTAAGTAGATAAATATTTTATGTAGAAGTGGAAGGACCATTTAAATGTTATAGAACAATAGCCTTGAACCAGACATCATGTGAGGCACTAGAATATATGGAATTTTGTTTAAACCATACAAGAATCTTACGTATCTCCATTTACAGATGAGGAAACAGACTCAGAGAGATGGGGTAATCTACCTCAGATGCCATTATTTCAAAACTCCTTGATCTCTAAATCCCCCCTCTCCCAAAAAGCAACAGACTCCACTAACATGACATTAAATGACTAATCTTTGGGATACTAGTATTGAATCACTTTTTTAAGTTCAGCAATTATGTTTTAGGAATTCCCTTAGCTAAAACTAGTTCAAAATCTGATGGCAATTAGTTTGCCCGATAACCTTCCCTAATACAAGAGCAGTCTTTCAGCTTAATTATCATCTCAGCTAATTATTCATGACATGGCATGGGCTATGCAAGTCTATTAAAAACCACTAGACAGAAGTCGTGTGGCTTTATGGTATATAGTTCTCATTCCCACAACTTACATTATGCTGGTATCTGTTACTCTCTGGATGAAAGCCAGAATTCCTGAATAAAATGTATCAGTCCTAACAATGTGGACATGATTATTCCAGAAAGCCAACTGAGAATTGAACAAGATCTTACGGTAATGACCAGGACTGGGAAACAAGAATTTTCTTCAGCACAGTGGGAAGAAATCCTTTTATTAAGATTATGAGAATTAGAGATGTGAACATCTCTTTAAAAGTTCAAAACAAATGACTTAGGATGGGTCGCCATTTCAAAGAGGCTTCTATACATTAAGCAAAATCCAAATCATTTTGCTGTAAACATTTGCGTTTGTACCATAATCCCATATTAAAACTTATTAGTCAATGTTGGGTCACAAGATATCCTAAAATTTCTATGTTCTCTGGCTGATGAGAAGTTCAAACCCTCTTTCAAAGTTCCACAAAAATCATTTTCTCCTTTCTGGGTCTACTTTTGGTTAAGTAAAATCTGTGGGAAAGACTCTTTATATCATCATCATCATCACTAGTTATTATTAGTGTTGATTAATGATTATGCTGCTGGGGGTGCCTGGGTGGCTTAGTCGGTTAAGCATCAGACTTTCACTTAGGTCATGATCTCGCGGTTCGTGGGTTTGAGCCCCGTGTCGGGCTCTGTGCTGACTGCCAGCTCAGAGCCTGGAGCCTGTTTCAGAGTCTGTGACTCCCTCTCTCTCTGACCCTCCCCTGCTCATGCTGTCTCTCTCTCTCTCTCCTAGAAATAAATAAAACATTAAAAAAAAAAACTTAAAAAAAAATAAAAAAATGATTCTGCTGCTGTATCTTTTAGTCTAAGGGCATTTTTTCCCCCTAATTTACTTCCTATGTGTCATTTCCCTTGGATAGCTTGTCCTAATCTGTAATGTCATCAATCATGTGTTCTCTAGTGACCTAATAAATATTTATACTCATTTAATAAATCTTGATTGAATTATCTACTACATACCAGGCACTGTTCTACACTCCTGGGACACCCTAGTGAATAAAAAAGAGTGAAATATTATCTCTGTGATAGTTTATCTTTTCTAGTGGATTATCCATTTTAGACTTCTCACTAGAATTCTAGACTCTTGTATTCAGCTTCTTGTTGGTCATAATGCACTTGGAAAGCCAAATTGGACCTAGGCACTTGGATACTATTGGGTACACTGGGATTACCACATTTCTTCAACTTACTCCTGTGGAACCCTGATGATTGAGTTGAGCCCCACTGCTCAACCCCCAACCCCCAACTATCCAGGGCCAGAGACCTAAACCACCTTCTCCTCGCCTTCAGTAAATCCTCCACCCACATCCTTTCACATCTATCACTTCTTCTCAATCTCCAGTGGCTCTTCACAGCAGCTTTCATGATTGTCACCAGGGAATGAACTCTTTCTTACACATCTGACCTTGTCTCTTTGGTTTAATATGTCTGAGAGGCTTCCTTTAGCTTTCAGGATCAAGTGAAGACTTGATCCTGCAGGCTCAAGTGATCTGAGTGATCTGATCACAAGTGATCACCAGGCCCTTGTGATCTGGCTCCTGGTGCCCCCATGGTTAGCCCCACTCTTTCCCTAGACAGACTCAACTGTTCCGTCCTCATTTACCTCACCTACTTGAGCGTCTGGCCTGACCTTCTGAAGCCTCCCTTCCCCGGCCGTCCGCTCCAGGCCCGTGGCAGGCTTTACCACTGCACAGAGCCAGCACCTCTCCTTTAATAGATTTCCTTGTCTCCTGGATTTCATCAAAGTCTCCCGAAGGAAGCTCAACCCTGAGCAGCCCAGCACCTGAAGCACAGTAAGCACTCAGCTTGTGCTTGTTCTATGAACAAACCGTTCTCCAATGGGAAATAGTTTTCTGGCCTGCCTTTTTGAGGCATTTTATATTGTACTTCAGCTATTGCAGCTGGGAGACTAAGAATGCTAATTCCTTAAAATACTGGAGAAGCCCTTCATCCTTCCAAAGGATGTCTTTTGGTTTTGGGTCTTTTTCCTACCTTTTCTCCAATATCTGACTTACATATATTCGATCTTCATTAAGTTTTGCCTGATTCTTCAGTAGGTGAAGCACAGAGCTCATTACTTATCCATAGACAAGTCCATTACTTGTCTATGTATTACTTGTCCATTATCATAGACACTGGCCCCAGAAAAATCTGTATTTGGATCCTGGTTCAAACACTTATTTGCTGAGCACCTTGGATAAGTAATGAGCTTCTCTGAGCTTCAGTTTACATAAAAAAGGTATAAGTAAATAATATGCAAAGCTGCTAGCACATATAAATTTAGTTTCCTTTCTTCTTGGCTGTGCACACTTTCCCTTTAAGATATACACCTTGTCTGCAATATATTCCTCTTCTGTCAAAACCCTTTGCAAGGCACAACTCCCCTCATAATCTTCTCTGTGCAACTGCCCCTAGTCCCTTTAGCCAGAAAGACCTGTCCTGTCCTCAGTGTTCCCGTGGCTCCATGTCTTATTCATACTGTTCAGCAAATCTACGCTGAGTGCCTACTGTGCGTCAGACATTAGTTTAGGTGCTGGGAATACAGCAGTGATCCAACCAGATGTATAAATGCTGACATCACAGTGGAGAGGAATAAACACATGAATAAGTGTAAACACAATACCAGGGTCAGATTCATATAGGTGCTCTAAAGGGTGACAGGACAGAAGTAACTGGAATGGGGGCGGGGGTGGGGGGGCTCAGGGAAGATGCCAGGCACGGAAACGTTAGCAACAACTGCAAACAGAAGGCACCCCCATGCCAAGGCTCTGACCAAGGAAGAATGGCGAATTTCCAAGAAAAAGAAAAGGGCCAATGTGGCTGAATTGTAGTTGGCTAAGGAAGTGGAATGAAGCAGACTGAGACCAGACAGTATAAGGGGCCACGGGAAAGAATTTGGATTTTATACTAAGTACCAGTGAAGGGTTTTAAGCAGGGGCATAACCGTATAATTTAAGACTTCTCCAGATGCTGTGTTTGTACATCCATTATTTGCACTATAGTTTCCAGTGAATGTAGCTGTCTTTTCTATGACAGTGTGGTTCTGTGAGGGCAGTGACAATGTTTTATTCTTGTTTCGATCAGCACCTTGTGTACAATGCTTCCTGGTAAATTCTTGCTAAATTAAATTGAAATATCCTGCAGCCTCTTTCTTGCCTGCAAGTGTAATAATTGTAATTGCAGTACTTCTAATCACTGTAGGAAGACTGCAGTTGCCAACCAGCTCTGAGCGAGCACATTTTTCCTATCTGAATTCCTCTCAGGCCTTCCTGCAATTGTAGGGATGTCAGCTGACTTCCTGTCTCCCCAGCCAGGTTTACTCCCTGCCCTGAATTGAATGTTTATAGTCCCCCGTCTGCAGAGCACGAGGCCCGCTGCTTGGGGGTGCTGGGTGCAGCCGGCCTGGCCCGCTCTCAAAGGAACCACGGCTTCTAGCTTTATGCACCACACAGCATCAGATAATAACAGAGCATTTATGGACCACTTGTATGTGCTGGGCACATTATACATACAGCGTGCTTTTCCGTTAGCGCTGCGGCTCTGGGCAAGTTATCAGTCTTCTCTAAGCCTGTTTCCTCATGTGCAGAATGGGGCAGTATTAGCAGAGTGCTGCCTAGGATTGTTCCGGGGCCTTAGAAGAGATCACACGTGTCAAACACGTAACACAGCGTCGCTCACAGTCAGCCCCTCATCAAATGTCAGTTATATTGAGTAGTACTGTGAGCATGCGTGATTTTATTTAGTCCTCATGGCAACTCTGCAAGGAAAGTCTTATTATATCCAGGGCCAACAATTATCTGGTACACAGAGATATGGCTGTACTAGTTGCTAAAACTATTGCAGTATTTTCTAGTTGCCAAATTAGTCACTGTCACAGCCTCCAAATCCCCCTCTCCCCCAATGATTCCACAGCCTTCTTTGCACAGGTGTTTTCTCTGGGATCCCTGCCTCCCCCTTCTCCCCAGGATCCAGAAACCACAGGGACAGGGACAGGGTCCCGCCCAGCAGGAGGCCTCCCGGATCCAGCAGGTTCTCTTCCGACTGCTGACTGGCTGACTGCACTTTTTTGATTGATGGGTGAAGTGAAGTTCATGGAGTGGGGGTGGGGGGTCAAGTCACCAATCTTGTAAATGGAAATCCTAAGAAGTCAAACTTCAGAATCTATTACCTAGGCTGATTCCCTCACACTGAGCTTGTCCTCAACACTGATTAGGAAAACTAACAAAAACCATTTTTTGGCTTTTAGAACTTGGAGGGCTATCTCCTGGACACCAGCGGTTTCAATTTCTGATCAATTCAGGAAGGAGTCAATGAAATGTTGAGTCAGTGCCTTACCTGCCTCATCTCGTCTTTATTCCCCATCCCACTCTCCTCCATGAATCTCATTTAAACATCATTTGGCCCAAATCCTTCACCCTCACCTGCAGGACTGAGGAGAGTCTTTGAGCCACCCTATTAAGTACTTACCATTTCGACCTCTGTTTTACAAATTAAAAAGAAGACAAGATAGATGTTAACATGCACAAAAATGTGGTAACTCATAGATATTACATGTGACCACTAAATCAAAAATTAGAATAATGCAGAGGATAGACCCCATGATGACAAATAAAATCCAGAGTTGGAAACTGAAAAGGATCCCAGACACATGTCTACACTTCAAATATGGAAAGTGAAGATGTCATCTCCCTCAAAATATATATTTGCTTCCTAATTGTGCATTCTGAGCTGCAGAGGCCCTTGGTTTGTCTTGAAATGTAAACATTTTTAGCAATGTCTTATGAAGTTCTAACATCTTTAAAATAGGTTTTAAAGATTGAGCAGTTACATAATTGGCTTAATTAGATCCAATTACACAATTAGCATAAATTAGAAACAATAGAATCAGAGCATATAATTTTATAGTTATGGCACATAATAATAATGCAGAAATTAAATTGGCAAATGGTGCTAAGACAGGAGGGTTGCATACAAAGCCTAGAAGATTCGATGTCTTTCATGAGCCCAAACATCTCCCCCTCCAACAGCTACGGCTCGAAACAAGGTTTAACAATAAACAAGATTGATTTTGAGTTCTAGACACAGAACACAACATCTGGAACATTGTTACTAACGGGTGACTAAAGAGATTTCTTTCCTATCTCACTGAAAAGACCACCCCTCTCTTTCTGAAGTCTCAATACATTACTGTAAGGAAGAATTCATTCTTTTTTTTTTCTTAATGTTTATTTATGTTGGAGAGAGAGAGAGAGAGAGAATGTGAGCAGGGGAGGGGCAGAGAAAGGAGACACAGAACAAGAAGCAGGCTCCAGGTTCTGAGCTGTCAGCACAGAGCCTGACCCATGAGATTCTGACCTGAGCTGAAGTTGTGAGGTTAACGACTAAGCCACCCAGGTGCCTCAGGAAGAATTTATTCTTTTTGTTTTTAATGTTTATTTATTTTTGAGAGAGAAAGAGACAGAGTATGAGTGGGGAAGGAGCAGAGAGAGACAGAGACACAGAATCCGAAGCAGGATCCAGGCTCTGAGCTGTCAGCACAGAGCCTGACGTGGGGCTCAAACTCACGAGATCATGACCTGAGCTGAAGTCTGACACTCAACTGACTGAGCCACCCAGATGCCCCTGGAAAGAATTTATTCTTAACTATGAGTTACGTTGCAAGACCCTCACTGCACATGCCTACCCCTCTGCCAGGAGAGCAGCCTCAGGCACACTCCTGAGCACAGGGGTGAGTATGGGAGGGACCAGCTTTGAGAAACACTGCAAGCGAGGACTAAATTGTCTTGTCTCTCTCATCAGCCACGTGACTTCTAATCACCATGGGATCATTCATCATACTTGGTTCCAGTGGCCTAAGCCTTCCTGCTGCATCTTTGTCTCCTGATTTAAAAGAGCGGAAGATGATGTTTGACTAATGAGAAATTCACGTTCCAAACTCCTTGCAGCTCTTTTGGTGTATCTTTCTGTAAATTATGTCCCACAACCGGAGGGCTAAGAAGAGACCATTCATTTGTTAATTGACTCGTTATTTTATTATTCATTTAGTAAACGTTTTGAGCTTCCTGGGGGAAAGAGACTATCTCTCACTTATCCTTAGGTATCAAACCCGTAACACTTCTGGTAGGATACGGGAAGCACTCACTGTTCATGAAATTGACTTTAAGGCATATTACAGATACTACCTGCCCTGCTATTACAAAGGACCAAGGGTTACTGTCTTCTCCATTGCGGCCTTCAAGAAACTTAAAGCTATTTTTAGTGTCAAGACCATTGTTATGTTAACAAAAGCATGAGTTCAATTGTCCTAGTTGACATCAATCGCCATGCTAGCCGGAAACAGTTTTTAGTTAAGAGTCAAGTAAGTGGAAGAGTGGAAGAGTGTCATGTACTAAAATGAGGAAGTGATCCCCAAAAACCCACGCTGATGAGGGTGGCCAGCCAGGGTCTCGGTTGCAGCCCAGTCGATCTGAGCACACCGGCAAGGCAGTGGTTCTCTGAGCATGCACAACGCACCTCTCACAACACCTGCAGTTTTGACCCCTCTGTTTGCCAAAGTAAGTACTAAATATCCCCAAAGGCCACTGTCATATTTCAGCAAATGAACACTGAAAATCTGAAAATGTCCTCAAAATGTTAGAGAAACATCTAAAAGCCTTGGGCACTTTTTCTAATGATCTCTATTTTGTTTGTTCCTCCTCAGTCATCATCCTTTAGGTAATGGGAGACGCGAAAGGGCTTAGCGATGCTCAAAGGCCATTACTAGTACAGGCTGGAGGATTTATCCTTTTATACCCTTCCCTCCAGTTCACTGGATTCCCTTTCATTACTTTTACTTTCCAGCATGGGCCTTCCTTTTCTCTGCTCATTTTCTGTTCCCAGTAAATACTAGCTCAAAATATCAATTCTCTTATCCAAACTGAGGGCTCGCTTGCCAGGAGAAAATATATTCCCCCAGTACCTTGATCAACTCACATCTCCCCTAAGAATATCCCAGAAGATGCTTCGCGTTCACTCAGGTACTCACAGTGGCTGATACTCAAATGGCTTACTGTCATGTCTGAAGGCAAGGGCAAGGGAGGTTTAAATTTTTTCATATTTCAGAGTCGTGAGCCTATCACTGGATGGATGTAGAGGAACAAGTATATTTAGATTCTAACCTCTAGAAAGAGATGTATTTACAATGTATGTTTTAATGCATATTGATATAAATATTCTATATTGACAGAGTAATAAAGTTGATGCACTAGAGGTGAAAAACTATATAGAAGGGAGAAATATCCCCTGATTTGTTATATTCTTGCTTTCCTCACGTCACCAAAAGGAAGGAGGCACTTCCTAAGGGTCCCAAAGTACAAATCAGATGTACTTCGGCGGTGTGGCAGAATTCAGATGAGTTGTCTTGTGAATATGAGGAACTTCCTCATTTTCCTTTGCATAAATCCTTGAGGGTAAGAGCTACATCAATTATGAAGAATTTAAAGCTTTCAAAGCTCTACTGATAAACAAGCACTTAAGTCAGCTTGGTAAATGAAGCTATTTTTAAGGAGCAAAAATAAAGGTGGTAGGAAAATGTCTGGAAGATTTCCTACCAAACTATTAAAAGTAGTTACCTCTGGCTTGGAGAGAGAAAAGATACACAGTTTGAACTGAGTTATAGATGTGATTCAACTTGCTATGTGCTCTAAAATCTTCTCTCTCTGTCTGTCTCTCTGTCTCTCTCTCTCGGAAGATCAGGATTTCAAGACCATAATCTCCACAGAGTTTAGAGTCACAGACTTTCTAAATTGGGTTCATTAGCTACAGATATTTTGAACTTTTCCAGAAAGGCGATTCCAGTAAATGAACAGTCTTTGGTGCAAATGACTTTTTGTTTCCATCAGTCCTGAGCTTAATAATTTCACTCTTCCTTCTCCTGGCCATTGAAATTCAGAAACAGTGCTGGTTGTCTTGGATGTGCCCTGCTTGGATGAGAATGAGACAGCTCAGACTGGAATGAGCTTACGAGCTCTCCTCCCTCCCGTCACGGTTCTGGAGAGAGCTGAGGGAAAAGGATGGACAGAAACATGAATGTGGGCATTTAAAAATTCATGTACAGGTGCCTGGCCAAATGCTGATTTTAATGTTAAGGCTTAAGAGAGGTCAGCACTGTTTTATGGTAAAAGCCGCCTGTGATTTCCTTATTACAAAACCCAAAGGCTCTGTCTGACTTGTGCCTTCTTTATGGCCTCTCTGCAGCAACTGATGCTGTTGAAACTGACATTGCAAGGCTTGGCTTTTGACATACTCTACTTCCTGGTTCTCCTTTTGCCCTTGTTATTGTCTTCCTTTCTACTTGTTTTATGTGTCTTTCTTTTTTCCTGAATGGGGGAATCCCCCATGTTCTGGCTCTGGCTTTCTCTGCCTTTCTTGTTACACATTCTCCCTTCTCTCATCTCTCTAATTTGAGGGCTTCAACTGTCACTCGTGTGGACGGTCACAGTGAAGACTGTCAATTACCGAGTACCTCCAGTGCTAGCCACGTTTAACATATCATCTCACTGATGTCACAGCAATTTTCTCCCTTTTGGATGAGAACACAGAGGCCCTGTATGGTAAGTTCAAAGATTTGCCCAAGATATCCCAGACCACCCAGCAAATAAGTGACAGAGCTAAGGTTTAAGCCCAGATCTTTCTGGTTCTAAGGCTCATGTTGTCGTTACTGCCCTGTCCCTCCTAATTTATGACTTTGCTTCTAGTTTTTTTTACAATCAATAAGTGTTCTTCCCTGACCAGCTTCTCCTCTTGCAGAAGACCTTCTGACTCTGATACCCACCACCTTTCTCTCAGGGACCAGGCTCACAATATCAGGTATCTTGGGCTCATTTTGTCCCCCACCCCTAATCTCAACTGCCAATTACGGTGTCTGATTTCATCTTTCCCCTCTCCCAACCAGCCTATGTACCACTGCCTGATGACTGTCCTAGGCCACATCATTCCTGTAGTGAAATCCTTCAGGGGCTTCCCATTCCTGATGAAATGATGGCCCAAACTGACACTTATTACTCAAAAGTCCCCATAATATCTCTCAGGGCTTCTTTACAAGTGGGTTCTGTGCCAGTGTCCCCCGAATGTCTGTGTGTTCTACCTGTGTGCCTTCGTTCAGGATGCCCCCTCTTACAGGAACTCACTCGTAATCCAACAGACACCCCCAATGTGCACAAATCCTACTCTGTGCTGCCCCCCAACACACACACACACACACACACACACACACACACACACACACACACACACACACACACACACACACACACACACACACACACACACACACACACACACACACACACACACACACACACACACACACACACACACACTCCCTTCTACCACCTCCCAGTTGGATGTCACTCTATATCTTTAAGCCTTCACAGATTTTCATTTGCTCCACTCTTGGGGAACTTGGCCTATGCTACTTTTTGGTTGCTATTCCTTTCTTCCTCTTATTAAACTCTAAATTCCCTGGTAGAGAAGGAATGTGTCAGACTCTTCTGTGTATTCTCCAAAATCTTTTAGTCCAAGGGACACAGTGGATGCCCAGTAAATATAAATTAATTATACTTACTCAAATTTTGATAAAAATGTAGTAATGTGAGGTTTCATTTTAATGTTTTTTCTCCAGTAAACAGACACAAAAGACTTCACATAGATGGTCCCTGAGCATCTTGAGATCAAGAATGTATAAATAATGACTATGAATGCCTATCTTCAAACCGATTAACTTTTTTTTCCTAATGTAGATGGGAGAGAGGGCAGAAAAGGAAACATGGAGAAAAAGTTCTACCCACTGTCACATAAAGAATGACAACTGCATAGTAGGATGCAAACTACTAGGCACATTGAACAAGTTAGAGGAGGATGCAAGTCAAAAAGAAGAAAAGATACAAATGTGGAATAATAAAAGTTCAATTTACATGTAGCTCTCCTGTGACACATAAATATTGTCAGGTAAGATAAATTACTGCAATATTTACTTGTACTTAGTAAGATGTTTCCCTCCAAACATGCTCTTTGGTTGCTCCCTCTACGGCAGTATATGTCTTGCTATGTGCATGACCAGCTCACAGAAGGAAGGACAGAGCCACTGTCACCTGGCTCTCTGAAGCTTTGGCATTGGTGTTTCCTAAATGCTATCGTTCGTACTGGGCAGCCAGTACTAAAGCCTCCTTCTCCAATAGTGAGCACAATTTTGTAAGAAGGTTTTTGAGGAAAAAAATCCAACATATGGCTATGTTTATTATAAGAATACAAGAATTTATATTGAATGCAATAATACAGAATGCGTGTCATGATACCCTAAGCTGTAACTTAAACTTCTCTTTAAGCCACTTAGTTTTCATCTTCTAATGAAACAGGAAAAACTCCAAATCACAGACGACAGCAACAGCCTCTGCTACTGATCTTTTTTTTTTTTCTGTTTTTAATTTATTTCTGAGAGAGAGAGAGAGAGACAGTGTGAGCGGGTGAGGGTCAGAGAGAGAGGGAGACACAGAATCCAAAGACAGGTTTCAGGCTCTGAGCTAGCTGTCAGCACAGAGCCCGATGCGGGGCTCGAACCCGCGAACCGTGAGATCATGACCTGAGCCGAAGTCAGATGTTTAACTGACCGAGCCACCCAGGTGCCCCTGCTACTGATCTTAAGGAGGAGTTATCAGCAAGTCAGTATGGCAGAATTGGTGCCAATCGTTACGCACAGTCCAAATTGTATAGACAGGAAGACAGCATTCTCCCATTGAGAGCAAACGTTATACCCTTCCCAAACGCAGTTTAATTTCTTAAACTCTTGATTTCTGAAATTCAAGGAATTTCTTAAAGTATACATCTTCTGTTCATATTTGCCAGTGGGAAAGTTCCAGATTTGGGGAACTGAGACATTAGCAAAGACATGGGGTCAGAAGATGACGAACATGACTGAGATGGTGCTATTCACTGTACAGAGAATTCTTCCGTAAATGTCATCTGTGCCCTTGAGACTTAGATTTGGTTTATAAAACCAAGAAGTCCACTGGGAACCCGTGAGTTAGCTAGCCTGAGGATTCTTCCGAGATTGACAGTACTATTTGGAAGTTAACCAAATGACTGGGAGAACTTTTCCATTTTGGAAGAAGGGTAGGGTAGAGATGGGGAAAGTACACAAAATGCAACATAGTCACGGGTTAAAATGCTCTGATCACTCACCACAATCATTTGAGCCACATAACTTTCAGGCCCAGTGTATTCGGTGGGGTCCTTAACCTTCACCAGGACTAGGAAGTACAAATAATGCCACATGTTGTGTTCTGACTTGATGTGCTCTTCAAATGAAACAGTTTTATTATCAAACTTGTCCCTCTCAAGTCCTGCAAAACACAGAAAACACAATGTATGTGATTTGTCACTTAATCAGCACGTACTTCCCAGCAAAAACCAAAACATAATAATTATGTGAAAGAAAATGCTTTCTGTGAGTGTGCAAATTTAGAATGTTATGATTAAAAACAACACAGTACACAAGACCTCCAGGAAAGAAAGGCCACAGTTTATAGATTTCTTCTCAAACAACATTCTCCACCCTCCTCCACTCCCTGCCCAATGGATCCTTGGAAATGTACGGTCCTGTTATAGATGTAACTTTGCAGACAATTTAAAATATATCCATACCAAAACTGTCCAATGAAACTGGACCACAAGTCTAAGCAGAAGAAGTAAAAATGATTGTGCAATAAAAGACATGCTTGCTAATCAGGAGAGGAAAAAAAGTTATTTTATCCAGGAACTTGGGTAAAAAGAGGAAAGGCAGCTGAGAGAGTCATCTTGAAAACCACTTGTAATCAGCGAAGGGCAAGCTAACATCCACAGTGATCTCTGCTCTGAGTGCAGTAAGGACTCTGACTTATCCAGCCTTTAGACTATGGTGTTCCTGGCATTTTAAGGAGGGGATGGTCTGTTCAATATCCAGGGCAGATTTTCAGCTGCTGGAAGGACACTGAGGAGAGCTTCTGCATAGCAAGAATCTTTTCTTTCAAGGGCTGAAGAGTAGATGAAAGAAAGTGAATGGAGATGAAGAAAAACATCTATGGAAAAATGAGTTAGATTGCCAAGTAAAATGGGACGTTGGGATTCAGTCTGGTTTTGCAGTTCAGATACTGGAGAAGAAACTAGGAAATTGGATTCCAATCCTGGCTCTTCTTTCCTAAGCATTTTTTTTTTTTATTGAAGCCATTCAGGCATGAAGAAGACTCTTTAAATAATAAGATATAACACACAATAAGTAAAACACAAAATCTATCCCTAGTGAAAGGGTGACCTTTTCTACTACATTACTGGATATCTTAATGGAAAATACCATAAAATTAGATGAGGCTGATGGTGACGCCTCATCTTATTAGACCCATCATCAGCTCAGCATGGCCCAAATAAAATCCATATTCTTCCCCCAAACTGCTCCACCCACAGTCCGCCCCTTCATTCCATGGCAACCCCAGTCTTCCAGTCGTTCAAGCCAAAAACTGAGGAGTCATCCTTGAATCCTCTCTTTCTCTCATCCATATCCAATTCATGTTGAAATCCTTTTGGGTCTACCTTCAACAGGTATCTAGAATCTGGTCACTCCTCCCCACCTCCACAGCCACCTACCTCTCTTATCTGAGCCTTCATCATCTCTCACCCGGACGGCTGCAATAGCCTCCCAGGCCTCCTCGTTTCCACTTTAACTCTCTGTGTTGGCCTCTTCCCAACACAGCAGCCACAGCGATATTTCAAAAACCTAAGTAGGTTGTGTCTCTCCTCTGTTCCAAACCCTGCAGTGGTTCTTTTTCAACTCAAAGTAAAGGTCAAAGGCCTTACAATGGCCTATGATTAGGGTTGCCAGATAAAATACAGGATGCTGGGTTGATGCCAAGTTTTAATTTCAGATAAATAATGAACAATTGTTGGGTATTAGTATATCCCGTGTAATATCTACTTGCTAAACTGGAAACTATTATGCCCTATAACCTCTCCAACCTTGTCTCCTACTCTCCGCCCCTTGCTAACTCTCATGCGGCCACACTGGCCTCCTTGTTCTTGGCAATGCAGACTCCTGCTTCAGGGTCTCTGGTCTGGCAGCTTCTTCTACTCTTCTGCTATCTCTTCAGTGAACTTTGCTCACCTTTTGCTCAAATCTCACCTTCTCCGTGTCGCTTAACTTGATCACCCTATTTAATCCTACAACCTGTCCCTTCCCTTTTGCCAACACCCTCACTCAGTCTTTTTCTTTTATTCTCTTTCCTAGAGTGCTTATCAACCTCCCAGCAGACTGAACACAGCCATATCAAAGTCGTGAAATTAAACCAGACCACAAGTCTAAGATAAACAGGTAAAAATGATTGTGCAAGAAAAAGCCTGCCTGCTAATCAGCACAAAAGAAAGGAATGCCAATTTATCCAGGAGCTCAGATGAGAACTTACTATGTTTATTATTTATTATGTGCCTATGAGCAGACACAGTTGTCTTTTTTCCTTCACCGATAGTCCTATAGCTTGGATTGGTATCTGGGTTTATCACTGGCACTGAATACAGTATTTATTGAATGAATTAAGAATATTTCACTAATAAAACGTTATTCCACTTGGATGACTATAATCAAAAACAGATTAATAACAAATCTCAGTGATGATATGGATGGACTGGAGCCCTCATACCCAGCTGGTGGGAATCTAAAATAGTGCAGCTACTTTATTTTTATTTCCTAAAGCACTTTAATTTTTATATATATTTTTATTTTTTATTTTTTATATATATTTTTAAATACAATTGTCAAGTCAGCTAACGTGCAGTGTGTACAGTGCGCTCTTGGCTTTGGGGGTAGATTCCCGTGGTTCATCGCTTACATACAACACCCAGTGCTCATCCCAACAAGTGCCCTCCTCAGGGCCCATTGCCCGTTTTCCCCTCTCCCCCATCCACCCTCAGTTGGTTCTCTGTATTTAAGAGTCTCTTATGGTTTGCTTCCCTCTCTGTTTGGAACATTTTTTTCCCTATCCCTTTCCCTTCCCCCATGGTCTTCTGTTAAGTTTCTCAAATTCCACCTATGAGTGAAAACATATGATACCTGTCTTTCTCTGACTTATTTCACTTAGCATAATACCCTCTAGTTCCATCCATGTTGTTGTAAATGGCAAGATTCCATTCTTTTTCACTGTCAGGTAGTGCACAGTTTGGCAACTCCTCAAAAGTTTAAACACAGAGTTGCCATGCAACCCAGCAATTCCACTTGAGGTGCCTAACCAGAAGAACTGAAAACATATGTTTGCACAAAAACTAGAACATGAATGTTCACAGCAGCATTATTCACAATAGCATTATTCATAATAATAGTAGAAGCAATCTAAACACTCATCAACTAATGAAAAGATAAATAAAATATGGCATATCATACAATGGAATTTTCTGCAATAAAAAGGAATGAAGTAGTGACACATGTTACAACATGAGTCTTGAAAACATCATATTAAGTAAAAGAAGCAGGTCACCAAAGGCCACATATTCTATGATTTCATTTATGTAAAATGTCCAGGATTGGCAAATCTACAGAGACAGAAAGTAGATCAATGGTTGCCGCGGACTGGGGAGGAGGAAAGATTGGGGATGGGGGGGAGGTGACACTAAGGGATACAAGGTTCCTTTTGAGGGCAATCAATGAAAATATTGAGTGTGATGACGGATGAATGACTCTGAATGTATATATACTAAAACCCACTGGCTTATATACTTCAAATGGGTGTGTTGTAAGGCATATATCTCAAAAGAGCTACAGAGAGAGAGAGACAGAGACAGAGAGAGAGAGACAGAGACAGAGAGAGAGACAGAGAAAGAATGTTAAAGTAGATTTTCCCAGAATTCAGTTCAAACAATTACTTTCCTGTTGCAAAGTACATAGAGCTATAAAAAATAATGTGTCTAATATTAATGAATCTGTAATATGGCAGAGGAAACAGAAAACTTGTGTTATATCCTGAAGTGATGATAAATTGCCAAGGAAGCACAGAGGGGGACAAAATGAACTGTGACATTTAAAAAGGTTTCAAAGAGGTGTAAAGCTTTAAATGTCTAGCCTTGAAACAGGATTATGGCAAGTGGAAAAGAGACGAATGGTAATAAAAGCTACTTAATTTTTATTGAGCACCTATTTGTGCTGACAACAATGTAGGGATGTCTAAATACGCTCTTATAATTACAGTAATCCAATCCGACCTTTTAGCACGTGAGGANTTTATTTTTTATTTTTTATATATATTTTTAAATACAATTGTCAAGTCAGCTAACGTGCAGTGTGTACAGTGCGCTCTTGGCTTTGGGGGTAGATTCCCGTGGTTCATCGCTTACATACAACACCCAGTGCTCATCCCAACAAGTGCCCTCCTCAGGGCCCATTGCCCGTTTTCCCCTCTCCCCCATCCACCCTCAGTTGGTTCTCTGTATTTAAGAGTCTCTTATGGTTTGCTTCCCTCTCTGTTTGGAACATTTTTTTCCCTATCCCTTTCCCTTCCCCCATGGTCTTCTGTTAAGTTTCTCAAATTCCACCTATGAGTGAAAACATATGATACCTGTCTTTCTCTGACTTATTTCACTTAGCATAATACCCTCTAGTTCCATCCATGTTGTTGTAAATGGCAAGATTCCATTCTTTTTCACTGTCAGGTAGTGCACAGTTTGGCAACTCCTCAAAAGTTTAAACACAGAGTTGCCATGCAACCCAGCAATTCCACTTGAGGTGCCTAACCAGAAGAACTGAAAACATATGTTTGCACAAAAACTAGAACATGAATGTTCACAGCAGCATTATTCACAATAGCATTATTCATAATAATAGTAGAAGCAATCTAAACACTCATCAACTAATGAAAAGATAAATAAAATATGGCATATCATACAATGGAATTTTCTGCAATAAAAAGGAATGAAGTAGTGACACATGTTACAACATGAGTCTTGAAAACATCATATTAAGTAAAAGAAGCAGGTCACCAAAGGCCACATATTCTATGATTTCATTTATGTAAAATGTCCAGGATTGGCAAATCTACAGAGACAGAAAGTAGATCAATGGTTGCCGCGGACTGGGGAGGAGGAAAGATTGGGGATGGGGGGGAGGTGACACTAAGGGATACAAGGTTCCTTTTGAGGGCAATCAATGAAAATATTGAGTGTGATGACGGATGAATGACTCTGAATGTATATATACTAAAACCCACTGGCTTATATACTTCAAATGGGTGTGTTGTAAGGCATATATCTCAAAAGAGCTACAGAGAGAGAGAGACAGAGACAGAGAGAGAGAGACAGAGACAGAGAGAGAGACAGAGAGAGAATGTTAAAGTAGATTTTCCCAGAATTCAGTTCAAACAATTACTTTCCTGTTGCAAAGTACATAGAGCTATAAAAAATAATGTGTCTAATATTAATGAATCTGTAATATGGCAGAGGAAACAGAAAACTTGTGTTATATCCTGAAGTGATGATAAATTGCCAAGGAAGCACAGAGGGGGACAAAATGAACTGTGACATTTAAAAAGGTTTCAAAGAGGTGTAAAGCTTTAAATGTCTAGCCTTGAAACAGGATTATGGCAAGTGGAAAAGAGACGAATGGTAATAAAAGCTACTTAATTTTTATTGAGCACCTATTTGTGCTGACAACAATGTAGGGATGTCTAAATACGCTCTTATAATTACAGTAATCCAATCCGACCTTTTAGCACGTGAGGAAACCGATTCAGAGGAATTCGGTACATTGCTCAAGTTAACACCTCTCGGTAGTAGAAAAGTCGGTTGGTATTTAAATAAAAAATTTCTGGCTCTAAAGCCATGTTCTTTTGCCTCCCGGGCAGAGGAAATGGTGGGGCAACGGTAGAGATGAAAGTGGATACCCTGTTTGGGGGACCATCAATTTCTCTGAAAGGAACATTTGGAGATGAAGATGAAATGGCATATTTGGCACAAAGCGTGAAGAGCTTTAAGTGCAAAGCAACGGAGACTGCACTTTATCCTGAAGTGGAGACCTGCAGGCTCAGAGCTGTGCAACTTTGTGTGGTGGGATTTAGGGGAAGACTGAGCGAAGAGGCTGAGGGTAGGGACAGCAGGGCGCTGGGGCAGTGGAGGATGTAAAAGAGGGGGACTGGTTGTCTTTCAGCTTCAGAGGTTCTCGCTCGCTAAACCTCATTGGCCATTGCCATGGTTTCAACCGTCCTTACACTGGTGAGGCGTCCCCAGCACTGACCTTTTTTTCTCAACTTCAGGTTCTATTTCCCGCAGCCCACTGGGGAAATCATGCTGGGTAGCTTATGTGCATGTCACACTCATCCAACATTTGTTTCTTTAGCTCTTCTTCTTCACCTCTGTTAATGAAGTCTTTGTCAACCAGGGAACTTGAAGTCATCCTCAGACTCAGGCTCTGACAATCCACTCTGTGCACATTTCTTAGAGTGACTCTGACTTTCTTACCATTCCCCACACAAACCAAGTCCTTTGAAAATTCTATGCCTTCATCTCCTCCCTTCCCTGCCTTACAGGTATCCCTTCTTCAAGACCCAGCTTCACTACTATCACTGACTCACACAGACACAACCGGCTAGTGGATCCTCCCTGTGCCCATAACACTGTTACAAAAATCTGTCTATTTCTATTACAGCCTCTACCACTGCAAGAGCTGATTTATTTTTGTTTTATCAGCACTGGGCATAGTATCTGGAAAACAGTAGGCGTTCAACAAACATTGACAGAGTAACTGAAAAATGAATAAGGAGAGAGATTAAAGAGAAGTTTTAGAATGAAAACTTAAGAGGGCTTGATATCCAATCAGAGGTATAGATTGAGGAGCAATCAAGAATGACCCTAAACTTTCTGACGTGAATGACTGAATTTATGTAACATCACCACAGCAAGAAGGGAAAAAAAGAAGAGACTTTGGCAGAAGATATGTTTGCTTTGGGATGTGTTGAGTTTATGATATCTGTCGAACAACCAGTGTTGGGCTGCTAGGTCCAACTAGAAATTCTGAACAGAGATGTCAAGGTTTAATACACAAATTCAAGGATAAATAACATAAAATGAACAATGAAAGCCACGGTACTGGAAAAGATGACCAAGGCAAAAAGAAAGGAAGGATAAGAGGGACTTTGTAGGCTCAACACAAACATTTCAGAATACCTATGTCATATTTCCCACACAGTATGACTAAGGTGAGGGCTCATACTGACCCATCACCCAGGCATGCCTGTCTACTCCTCTTCTCAGCTTTATTTTTCTGCATAGCCCTTGGCATCATGCCTTCTGTGTATGCTGGGAAATAAGCTCCATTATGGCAGTAAATTTTGTCCAGCTGTGCTCACTGCAATACTCTGGCACATAGTAGACACTCAATAAGTAATTACTGTGCAAATAAATGTATAAATGACCTTAATGCAGAAGTAAAGATAAAGAACCAATATGCTGAGAGAAGAACACATTGCCTCTCGCTGACAGTGTAGGCTTTGTCTCCTATGAAATCACCCAGAAAGATCTTTAAATCTAGGCACCAGACTACCATCAATCCTTTCCCCATTTTGTTATTTTGTCACATCTGGTCTGTCAACATCTCTCTCTCACTGGATTTTCAGCCACTGGTAACTCAAAATTAATAATTAATATGGATACCAGTGCCAATTTGTGCCTGCGCTACCGCCCCAGCTCTGTCATCTGCTAATCATCACCCTATCAGGACCGCCTTCTGGATCATTAGCAATTGTTTTCTGAGTCATAACGCTCACACATCTGGGCACTGTCTTCAAGGCTAGGAACGTCCCATCTGCTCTCTTTGCCTGTCACAGAACCTACTTCCTCCTCGATTGCCACTATGGGTGTCACTAGGTATGTGTGCTGCTGGAGACCATTCTCTCCTACTGCGGAGATTCTCTCCTCTGTTGTTTGATACTATCTCTCTCTTTAGATCACAACTTAACACCCAACTCTTCCAAGAATCATCGATCAAGTAATCACAATTGTATTATAGCCTACTGGTATAACCCCCAAATATCCCAACTGTTTAAATCATTCTTGTAATTAAGTTCTTATAATATATACGGTACATATTAGATCTTATATGTGGTAATCAATTCCAGGAATGAAATGCATATCTAGATATGCATTCTCATAATGCTTCTCACACATTTCTGCTGAAGTTTCTTTGAGGGCAGAGAGTAGAGAACCTTTATGCTACTGAGGTCACAAGGATTAATAGCTGAAAGTTCCTTGGGATTACATTGCAAAATTTAAAAAAATTCTATATTATTTTAAATGTTCACATTAAATTTGCTTTATTTTATAGCATACTATTTGTTCTAATACAAAAATACTCTTGGGGTGCCTGGGTGGCTCAGTCGTTTGAGCATTCAACTTCAGCTTAGGTTATGATTTCATGGCTCATGAGTTCGAGCCCTGTATCACACTCTGTGCTGGCAGCTCAGAGCCTGGAGCCTGCTTCAGATTCTGTGTCTCCCACTCTCTCTGCCCCTCCCCTGCTCATGCTGTCTCTCTCTCTCTCTCTCAAAAATAAATAAGCATTAAAAAATACTCTTTGCATTTACTCTTAGGTTAAATTACTTAAATGGCCTCTCAAATTTTAGAATAAATGTGAAGCTTCTGGAAAATAGACCATATTGATCTAATATCTCTTTATGCCTCCTGATAGATGACCCTTTATCTCTGTGGGAATGCATAAGCCACAGAAACAATACCCTGAATGTGAGAAAATTTAGAATAACTTGGAATTGACATACCCACGCTTTTGTCCATAGTAATATGTCAGTTTAGTATTTACCCACTTTATCTTCCTTTTGCAGGATATAAGTCGCATAAATATAGAGATAATATGAGGTGCCTGGATGGCTCAGTTGGTCAAGCATCCAACATTGGCTCAGGTCATGGTCTCATATTTCATGATCTCAAGCCCTGCATCAGGCTCTATGTTGACAGTTCACAGCCTGGAGCCTGCTTCAGATTCTGTGTCTCCCTCTCTCTCTGCCCTTCCCTTGCTTGTTCTCTGTCTCTCTTACTGTCTCAAAAAGAAATAAACATTAAGAAAAATTTAAAAAAGTAGAGATAATGCTAATTTGGGCTGATTTACTGAATAGTCATTCAGCAAATATTTATGAATGGTTCCCAATACATACTATGGAAGCGTAAAAATAAATAAGGTATGAATCTGGATCTCTTAAAGAAGGGAAATTAATGTGCACTGAAGGCTTACTCAGCTAAGCACTGAGCTAGAAATTTTGACATACATGGTATCAATTATACTCACCCAAACTTCACAAGATGGCATTATATTCCCTACTTTCCAGAGAAGGGAACAATAGTTCAAGGTGAAAGTAAACTTGGCCAAGATCCCATATCCAAGATGTGGAACCAGTGTTCCACATAACTGTAAAGTCCATGCCCTTTCTATGATATGATAGTGCATGGCATCCAATAGAGATAGGACAAGGAAAAAAATATGTAGAGTACCACAGAGCTAAGTGTGATGTGAGGGCTTGCTGCTGGGTAGTGAAATCAGAGAAAGCTTCATGGAATAATGGCATTAGAGCTGGTCTTAGACAGAGGGTTGGAGTTCAATAGCTAAGGAGTTTGGGCATTCCAAATGGAAATACCATAACTGAGTACACGTGGAGAGTCTCTGTATTAAAGATGAGTAATGCAGTTAGGCTGGAAGTGGAGCTATAAACAGGAGAACATTGGGTGAAAAGGTGGAAAAAAAAAAAAAAAGACGGAGCCTCATTGTGGAGCACCTTACATGCCAGGACATTTGGAATGTTAAAGTTACAGACTGTGCAATGCTACTGATGGCCTTTTGAGTAAGAAAATGGTGAATTCAAACTGGAAAAATTAATCTGGCAGCATCGAGCAGGACATTTTTGGGTGTGAGCCAAGGTGAGTCTGAAAAATCAAGGTGCGGCTGTGGGATGTGTGGGAGGAAGGGAATGAGACTGGGAGAGTAGATTCATTAGCACAGGGCAACAAGTGCACCTAGAACAGCACAAAGGAGATGCTAAAAATGATGGAGAAGCTCCCAGCCCAGATAACCGACAGCACTGCGGGATATCATCAGCTGCAACGTGGAGGTCAGGATACATTGCTAGGTCAGAGGAAGCCGATGGGAAGTCAGGATGTGCTGGTTTTTAGACACGGTAAATTTGGCTGCCAGGAAGTCATGCCTGCATAGGTGTCAGTCAATAATCGAAAACAAAGGATAAAAGCCTGGAGAGAGGTTAGAGCTGTGGTTGCACATTTGACAATAATCTGCATAAAGGTGGTATTAAAGAAGAGGGCAGAGAGAAGAGACAAGAAGTCAATGATAAAGTGCAAATTGCTTATCCAGTGGTTGGGAAAAGACATTGGCCTTGTGATGGAACCAGAGGATGAACAATCCAAGGCAGAAGAAAAGGCCAGCAGGAAATTAATGGGGAGAGCTGAGAACCATTCAATTTGGCAATGAGGGTTACTGTGATGTTTTAAGGAATATATAGGTTATAGGTTTCTTTAATAACTGTGAAAAGCCAAAGAGAATTTTGGCAGCAAAGAGAAAGTTGAGAGGAGCAGAAATAGTGGTTAAGTGATGGGCTTGTTTTGCTGTTTATGTTTCTTGTGGTTAGAAAACAGGAGACAGGATCACGTCCTCAAATGAAGCTCACATCTTCCTGACACATCCTTCCAAAGAACCCTTTCTTCCAAGGTTGAGTATGGAGATAATAATTATTATGATCATGAAGAAAAAGGCTTAAATGAAGCATCATGGAAGCAAGATCATGTGACACACAGAAAGATTTTCAAGGGCAGTGTCTTCTTTTCCTCCATGGGACTCATGCTTCCATATAACACTTCTCTTCCCCAAATCCCCAAGTTATTGTACATCGAGTACAATCCCTGGCTCCATGCCAATCTTGCTTCCCTCCATCTAATCTAGGTATAGAAAGACAAGACTCTTCTTTCTGCCTCATTTCCTTCCAGCAAATCTCCCCCCAGCATTGTGCAATTTTTCCTTGTGGAAAGTTCTCCATCTTTATCTTGAGTCACCAAAGGCTCTACTTGGGTTAATATGTCTCTGGCCATTCTGTGCTTTGAAATGGTTGATAATCAGTCACTATCTTCCTGAGCCTGTACCCTCCCCTCATGTCCACAAGCACACATTCCTGGTTCTCCTCACACCATTCTGACTGGACAGGTGTGTGTGTGTGTGTGTGTGTGTGTGTGTGTGTGTGTGTGACCGTCTTTCTCTCCTACCTCTTCAGTGCTAATATATCCCATGCTGACCCATCTTCTCCTCCCCCCTCCGAAGTCTTTCTCCACACTCCTGCTCCACACACAGGCTGAAGATTGCCCAACTACTGTCTTCAGTGGAGGCTCATTCCCTGAGGCTCAGGCCCATGCTGACCTCTGTGCTGGGTGTGTCTCACTGGGGTGTTCAGTGCGTGCTGCAAGTTCAGTATTTCTGAAGCCAAACTCAGCATATTCCTCTCTAAATGTTTCTTCTCCTTTTCTTCTTAAATTCAGCTGTTGGTATGACCTGCCACCCAGGCACCCAACTATCTTTCATATCCATTCCTAACCACTGAGATTTAAAAATTCTGTCTCTAAATATTTCATGACCCGGTCCTCTACCTTTACGACTGCCAACCTAACTCTCCTGCATCAAGGTTTCATCACTTTTCACTTGGACTGTGTCCTGGCAAACAACCTCTCATAGCTGCTCTATTGCTCTAAAACAAAAATTAGACCCTGTACTCCTCTACTTAAATTCTTTAATGGTTAAGCATCCTCTATAAGTCTACAGGATAAAATCTAAGTTTTTTTTTTTTTTTTTTTTAACATAAAAGGCCACACATGATCTGATGAATCTCTTGCTTGGGCATGCTCTGCTCTGAGATTCATGCTCCAGCAACACTGAGCCCCTGAGAGTCACTGAAGACTCTCATTGTGTTGTTCTTCCCTCCATGCCTGTTCTTATGCTGGTCTCTCTGCTTCTACCCATTTTAATATGGCTAATTACCTTCTACTTTTTACTATCAGTTCAGTGACCATTTCTTCTTGAAGCCTTTCCTCACTCTTTCTTTGCCCCTTACCACAGCCAGAAGGGGTATAAGAGCCTGTGAACTTCTCTGTTATGTCTCTGAACACATTAAATAGCAATGATACCTATTGTGTTTGTGTTCCACAATAGGTTGTGAGCACCCTGCAGAGGGCCATATCCAACTCATGTTTGTTTCCTTGGAAGACAGTTCACTGTTACAGTTCATTATTTAGTACACCTCCAAGTGTTGGAGGAATGCTGGAAAGCTTTGGAAGACCCACGGAGGAGAATGAGATGTGGACAAAAAGTGAGCCAAGGAGGAAATGGGATTTACTGAGGGCCCAGTTTGTTATAGAGAATAATGTTGTAGTGAAGATGTTACGCTTGTTTTGTGACTTTAAGCAACAATTCTTCAGCTCAGCATGCTAAAATAGATGGTGAAGGTAACCTGGACTTGGTGATATTCAAGGAGGGGGAAGGATTCTAGGGTGCTAGGCCAGTTACAGAGACAACCAAAGCCAGAAAGGGCTTTGGTATATTGAGAATAGGGTAGAGACGAAAAGAATCATGAGGCAAGGAGAAAGTTGGGTGAGTCTGAGAGAGCTAACAGTAGGGGAAGGAGAGGAGAGTACGAGGTGTGAGGTACTGTGTGTGTGTGTGTGTGTGTGTGTGTGTGTGTGTGAGAGAGAGAGAGAGAGAAAACTGAGAGACTATAGTCAGTGAACAGAATTTCAAGCTTCTAGAAAAATCATCTGTAGATTCATAATCTAATAAAATAAAATAAAAATCATTCTGTCATTTAATCAATATGTTATTGTGATTAAAAATCTGTTTGCCAGTTGGTGTAACCTTTAGAAATTTTGCAACACATTCTACAGTCAGAGATTCATGCAAATTGCAGAAATAATGACAACATAGCTTTCGGATATGATTCTTCTATTCTATAATTTCTTCTATTTCTGCTAAATCTCTATAAGCAGAGAACCCTAGTCCAATGCTCGGTTACATAATTTTTGTCCAGCTTTCATTCTGAAATTATTTTTCCCAAAGCATGACAAATAAAAATCATTCCAGCCCCTCCTTCTTCCAGGACAGTTTCTTCATCTATTATTTTAGTATCCTGAGAACACTTACCACAGATGAAACATGTTGTCTTTAGAATTTCTTCCTTTTTCTGTTTTTCACTTCTGAGATCAGCAAAAGTATCAATGATAACACCAAAAATCAAGTTAAGAACGATGATGATAACAATGAAGTAAAAAAGAAGGTCATACACCACTCGGGCAGCAAACAAGGGCTCCTGAAATAAAGTATATCAATATATATACATATTTTCAAGGCAAGTTGCTTTGGCATATTGTCTAACATAGAGAATGTATTTGATAAATGTTTCCTGAATAAATATAAATAGTACTCCAAGTTGGGAGAAAAATGACACACACTTTCTACTTTCATATTCTTTTCCTTAAGTGCTGTGAAATAAATGTCACATCTATGTCCCAGAAGCCCGTGCATTCTCTAGGACTTCTACCCCTCCCAACAATCAGGGACGTACCTTTCATTAAAAACCACTTCCCTATATCATTTGGCTAACTGCATTTTGGCACATTGGGACCCTCTCCCAGAAGCTGTATGAAAGGTACGCAAGTAGCAACTCCAAAGGTCAGTGATTAGGGAGCTTAAGAGGACCTAATGTTTTTTTTTTTTTTGTCAGTTTTTAGAGTAGATTTTGTTCTTGGCCTCACAGGGTCAAGTACACACAGCTCCAGGTTACTTCTATTTGACGGACAGTCTGAAAACACACATTAGAGACTGATCCAGCTCCTTCATAGAAGAGGCACCATTAGATGAACTGACAATATGGTATGGCTGGCCGATTGGAGAACTGTGATTTTTTTTTTTAAACCTCCAGTCTGACACTTGAGATTTTTGCAGCTAATGAGAAATTTTTCAGCCTTGCCATTTTAAAATATGAAATCATGTTAGAATTTGTTCAAGGTTTATATTCATCATGGATAAATAATGGCGGCTATTACTATTCGGAGACAAAGAGTACAATCTTCATGCCTGAGAAGACTGATAAGAAGCAGCCTAGTTTCTGTTATTTCCGTAACAATTAACTCCTCGATAAAGTTTGTAGGCATAATCTCGTTGCTGTAATACAATACACAGTTTAAGCTTGGAAACTTCTCATAACATACGTAGATTTTTTTTAGTACATTAGCTATCTCTGTGTAATTCTAGTATATAATTAATTGGTTTTAATGGCCACCGTTATACTTTGAAAGCAAAAGACATGATACAGTATCCTGAAAACAAAAACCATATTGTAAATGCTATTAAGAAAGTCTAAAAAGTGATTATGTTCGGGGCGCCTGGGTGGCTCAGTCGGTTAAGTATGCAGCTCTTGGTTTCAGCGCAGGTCATGATCTCACAGTTCCTGAGTTTGAGCCCTCCATGGGGCTCAATGCTGACAGCGCAGAGCCTGCTTGGGATTTTTTTTTCTCTCCTGCTCTCTGCCCCTCCTCTGCTCGTGCTTACGTGCTCTCTCTCTCTCTAAACAAACAAACTATGAAAAATGATGATATTCTTCTTGAAAAAAATATTTGGTCTCCAGCTTACATCTTTCGATGGCCTTCTCAGAACATCTCCCACGCCGCCGCCATTCCTGAGGCCCTGGTTCAGGACAGTGACAATGCACATTAGCAGTGTGTCACACGTCCTTTCAATTCCATCTTCATACTCTTCATCTGCTATGAAAACACACAAATTAAACACTGCATTAAACTCATGTTTTTAAATATGCTATCGTCTACTTCCGAACATCAATTTCATTATAACAGTGCCACAACACAATTTTTCAAAATCACATAACCCACATTAAATGTTGCAGCATGTGACTGACACAGACTGAGAAGGCCACACAATGGGATTCTGAAATACTTGTTTTCTTCCATCAGTCAAAAATCACAGGATGAAAAGCACAAAATATAAGAAAGCGAGTATTCCTTGTGCATTGCTGTAGTGTGGGAGGCTGTGGTAAGGGCTCAGGAAAACAGCTCACCCAGGAGGCAAAGATATTGCAGGTGGGGGCACATGTGTAAGGCAGCTAGATGGGCGTGGCTTCAAATTCTACTTTGTTCCGATACTGAGACTTTGGCCATCCCTTGACCTCAATATCCTCATCTGTAAAATGGGGAGGTCTGATTAAGGGTGAAACCCTTCAGAACCTTTTACAGAATATGTAAAACACTGAAGAGAGATTAGCATACACCTAGTAGGTGCTTAAAAATTAGGGCAGATATTATTTCTGCCCTAACCTATTTTATTTTATGTATATATATATACTTCTTTTATTTTAGAGAGAGATAGCGTATACACACACACACACACACGATTGGTGGGGATCGGCAGGGAGAGAAGGAGAGAGAGAATCTTAAGCAGGCTCAAAGGTCAGTGTGAAGCTTGACATAGGGCTCGATTTCACAACCTGAGCCCCAATCAAGAGTTGGACCCTTAACTGACTGAGCTACCCAGGTGCCCCTAAGCTCTTTTAATGTTGAGCACTGAGCTATGGGAGAAGCATATGTATGTATGTGAACAATTTATTTCATGTGAATGTATTTATGTGAAAATATTTAGGAAGAAATGGGGAGACAGAAAAGATACAGAAAAATTCCTGGTCTTATTTTGCTTAAAGTTAAGGTTACCAGACTTGGTACTAATTTCCCAGGCATTTAAAATAGTGAAAAGTTCATACTGAATTAGATATTAGAATCAGGATTTTCTAAAACTGGTAAGTGGGCAGAAACGTATTTTTCTTGTTACAAGGTTAAAGAACCATAGTGGCATTGGATTTTGGAATTGTAGAGTCACGGTGTGTATGTCAAGGCAGGAGTATGGAAACAACCAGAGGGGAAAAAGAAAGAAAGAAAGTCTAATTTTGTCTACATGATCCATTACCAAGAGCCTGTTTGGTACTTTGTTACAAAAAGGTTGATCTTCCTCTTGTGAACTGACTTTAACTTCACATGGATAGGGGATCCCAATAATTTCACCTTATTAAGAGTGGTTTCTTTTTAAAACATAAACATATACCTGGAGAGGAGGACTGGAGTCAGAGACAAGCAAGCACCGAGCGCAACTTCAGAGCTAGCAGCAGAGTCTGCGCCAGACCACTTTCCTTTGAGGTGAGCCTCAAGGCACATTCTGATGTAGAAAGCAGAAGAAATAAAACTGCTTTTGGAGGAAGGGGAAGTAGGGAAGAGGTGAGGCTTGTGGGGACAGCAGAGCAGAGAAAGAGACAAGGGAGACGGAGAAAGCTCCGTGTGCAGCACACTAGTTAGGTCTCCGGACACTCGAAGGTGGGTTCTAGCCTGATGACTAGGAAGACCACGAAGAAAACCAGTTAGAAATGCGGGAGAAAGGGGGAGCCTGGGTAGTTCCTTCCGCTAAGTGTCCAATTCTTTTAATGTTCTTTTTTTGTTTGTTTGTTTTTTTAATTTCTGAGAGAGAGAGAGAGAGAGAGAGAGAGAGAGACAGCGTGAGCAGGGGAGGGTCAGAGAGAGAGGGAGACAGAATCTGAAACAGGCTCCAGGCTCTGAGCTGGCAGTCAGCACAGAGCCCAACGCGGGGCTCAAACACACGTGAGATCATGACCTGAGCTGAAGTCAGATGCTTAATCGACTGAGCCACCCAGGCGCCCCCANCAAAGATATTGCAGGTGGGGGCACATGTGTAAGGCAGCTAGATGGGCGTGGCTTCAAATTCTACTTTGTTCCGATACTGAGACTTTGGCCATCCCTTGACCTCAATATCCTCATCTGTAAAATGGGGAGGTCTGATTAAGGGTGAAACCCTTCAGAACCTTATATTAAGAATATGTAAAACACTGAAGAGAGATTAGCATACACCTAGTAGGTGCTTAAAAATTAGGGCANACACACGTGAGATCATGACCTGAGCTGAAGTCAGATGCTTAATCGACTGAGCCACCCAGGCGCCCCCAAGCGTCCGATTCTTGGTTCCAGCTCGGATCATGATCTGGTTTGTGAGAATGAATGTCAGGCTCTGTGCTCACAGCATGGAACCTGCTTGGGATTCTCTCTCTTCCTCTCTCTCTGCCACTCCCTTGTTCTCTCTCTCTCTCAAAATAAATAAATAAACATGAAAAAAACATTTAAAAATGTGTAAGGGAATTAAATTAAATTAAATTAAAGTAATTTCAAAAGAGAAATATGATTTTCTAGTAACTAGGCCATATGGAAAACGTCTTTATGCTACTTTGCTATAGTTTCAACCAAAGCAATCTTCTTTTTAGTGGCGGGATCCACATTCATCTATTCAATCAGGAACACCTGGTCATGTCACATAAATGTTTACTAATGACTCAATTACGTGCCTGATTGATCAGTCCATAGATGATGCCACATGAAAGTCCTCCCATCTCTCCCCAAGAATTTAAGAATGAGATTGTTCATTCTCTCACAGGTGAGCCAGTAAAATCCACACACAATTCACATGATTAGCCATTGTAAAATAAAATGCATTGGCTGCAAATATATATAATGAGAGTATTGAGTTTCTGTGTGACATGTAAACAGGGAGCACACCCAGGTCAGGTCAATGACAACAATTGATATTCATTCCATAATAACTGGTGCGGAGCCACGCTAGTTTTATATAGCAGCCTCCACGAGCTTGGTCAATAAGGCTCTATCTTTGTGAGATAGATTTATTCGCAATATGTTAAGCCAAGTTCCCAGGCCTTCAGGCTGAAAGCCAGGCCCTGAGTCATAGTAAATTCATCTATGTAAATGCCACCTTGTGGAGACCTACCTACATAACCACCTCGCCTTCCCTATGCCAAACCTGCCTCATTTCACTGCCTCAACAGACCCTGAGCTAGGTGCTGGGTATACACGTGGGGAGGGGAGAGTATGGGGGCCTCTAGGAGATTTATGGTTTCCTAGGGAAGGTGGGTCGGCAGGTGAACAAAGACAATGCACTGCGCAGGCAGGGTGGTGTGCATCTCACAGGAATGGGGGTGCTGGGGACAGCATCTCTCAGTATTCATCTTGAGTTGAATACTGAAAGAGACACATGCCTGGCCAGTAATATCAGCAAAGACATTCCAGGCAGATAAAGTGGGATGAGCAAAGGTAAACAGGCATGGACATATGTGGGGTGCTTGAGGAACTGCGGGTGCATTAGAATGACCGGGACTTTGGTGCCCATAGCCAACTGTGAGAAGAGAAACAGGAAGGGAACTGTTTATTATGGAGAGACTCCTACACCCAGATAAAGGGCTTCAAGTTTATCTGAAAGCCAAGAGGAGCCGCTGGAGAACGTTAAATAGGGGCAAGGTGGTTTATCAACTAGCTGATGAAATAGTAGGAGATAAAACATTTACTTAATTTACAAGGCAAATTAACATGCATTTAAAGCCACAGAAGTGGTACAAAGAAATCAGAATAGGGAGAACACTTAATACTAGGGATAATGAGAGGGAAGAAGCCTCTGAATTTCCCTTGAATATTCAATGAATTAAAACAGTAGCAGAGAGGCATTCACATGGCATGGCCACAGAGCCCGAGAAGTAGAAAAATATTCACCTATGTGATGAAGATCAAATAAACCAGCATGTAGAGGAGTGGAAGATAAAGCTTGGGAGAGAAACTGGGGGCTCTCTGTTCTCTCTAAATAAATAAATGAATAAACAAACAAACAAACAAACTTTAGGGAAAAAAGAAGTGATAGCACAAGCTTGTGTACAGGCAAAAGGAAAGAATTCATGAAAATAGATGTGTAATGCAGACACACTTAAAAAAGCTAAACATACACTTGTAAGGAACTTAGAACATAGCTTGGCACATGAGGATAACAAATCTAGGTATTATAATTATCATTATTGGTGATGGATGGCTATAAAATCTTATGCAAAGGTATAGTTTTAATATAACAAACTTGATACTTGGACAGTATGACATTAAATTATGCTCCTTTTCAGTTGAGTATTAGTAAAATAGTTTTTCCTAATTCATAAACGATATTAAAGTGTTTTATATGAAGAAAGGAATAAAAACATTTTCGACTGGCTCTGATCTGAGGTGTTAGCCTATAAGTTTTTTTCAAATACTGGTCATGCTTGAATAAGAGTTGTTAATAAGGCTTTTTTCTGCCTTAATAATTAAATTATCCATTTTAAAATAATTTTTTAGAAACAAGATTATCACTGGGATATATATCTGAAAGCCTGAGTGCATTTGGACCCTTCTTGTTTGTTAGTTTTAAACTTTAATTACAATCGCTTCATTATGGAAATTCTTTTTTAAAATGTTTAACTAGAAAAAGAGATTAAAATGCAAGGCCCCCAGTGGGAAGCCAAAATGTAGAGTGGTGCTAAAGCTGATTGGTTTCCGCTATTCCTCAGTCTTTTTCATTAAAGTAAAATACCAAAACATGTCACGTTAGAATTACTCATTAGTGTGAGAAATCTGTGAGCTTCCTCCCTTTTCTGTACATTTGAATGACCCTTCCTCAGAAGATAATTGTAACTATATTTTGTAAGTTGCCTAAAAAAGCCCTCCCTTTTCTAGAAAATCAGTTATTAAATTTTTCTGGTGTTTCTTTGGTAAGTGATTATATTTGTCTAAGAAGTCAGGTAGGTCTACAGCAAATGAAATAAAAGTTCTTTTTATTTTATTTTTTTCCAGCCACAGTTGGTTGCCAGTTACCATGCGAATGTGCAGCTCCTGGGACAATGAGCCTACCTGCATCTGCTGCAGCATCCTCGGGGATGGGCCGCCGGGCTTCCCAATCACCACGAGGTTTGCTATTCTGGCGCTGGGTATGTGTCAGGGCCTTTGTAACGTGGGCCTGCTGTCCACAAGGTAACAAACCAAGGCTGTCACAAATGCACACTAGGGTTTGCAAGTTAAAATTTAATTTTGATCTTAGACATAGAAAGTTATTTTTAAATCTCAGTGACAGACACATGGTACACAGCAAACACCAGCTTCTGGTTTTCATTCTGCTTTTGCAGTTAAATTCATGTGGCCATGATTTAAAGGTGGCTAGGGCTAGAGGAGTAAATCTGTGGACTTTTCAATCCCACGAACTTTATCACTTAACCAGGCCACAAGCAAAATGGATACAAGGAAAGAGTAGACATGTTAATACAGGCATTCTTGCAGTTTTAAACACTGATTTAGGAATGATCGCCATTCACCTCTGGCTCCCAACAGGGTCCCTGTCACCCTATGGGGCTGACATTCCTCCACTATCCTCCTCTCCATTCTCTGGGTGCTTCCCTGCAAAATCATACCTGCCTCTCCCTGTTCTCAGCACAGGTGGAGCCTAAGAAAATGAAGACTTTGCTTCTGGTGTCATAAGCCTGGAAGAATTGTCCCCGTCTGCCTATCCAGAAAAGGGAAGTTCTCTTCTTTGGGTAATAGGTGAGTCACAGGTTGTAGAGGTTTTTATGAGTAGCCTTTTATGAGCTTGTGTTCAGAGTTGTAAACCAGTATCCAAATGGACTTTGGGATGGAATGGAGTTTCTCATCCTCAACACCATTGATATTTTAGGCTGGATCGCTCTTTGCTGAGCGGCCTCTCCTGAGCATTACAGGATGTTTAGCAGAATCCCCGGCCTCTATTCATCAGATGTCCCTAGCATCCCTCCCAGTTAATCCTTTAACTAGAAGACAATAAAACTTAGAAGACTGGAGGACGGGCCTTGGAATTGGAGGTCTAGATTAGTCTACCAGCTATTGTGACCTTGCTCAACGTTTGTGCTTTCAGTGTTTTTACCCATAAAGTGAGGATAATTAATAGCATCTCTCTACATCCTTGACGCGTCTCAGAGCCCTCACCCATGCTGTTCCCTGTGCCTGGAATGTACTTGCACTCCCCTTGGTGTGACTGGCTCCTTCTCATGCTCCAAGTCTCAATTTAAATAATCCCTCCTCAGAAAGGCCTTTCTGTTTGCTCTACCTATAGCCAATGTGTGTGTATTCAGTACCATGTCCTGAACACCTAGCATGCTGGCTGGCCGTAGTACAGACTCAACAAATATTGCTGTATGAAGGAATGAATGAAGATTTTATAATTATTAATGCCATCAGCATTTGTACTGAATTGGCTTCATGAAATTCTTGTTGTACAAAAATACTCACTTCATTTTTTTATTTTCTTTTTCTTTTTTTTTTTTAATGTTTTATTTATTTCTAGGAGAGAGAGAGACAGCGTGAGCAGGGGAGGGTCAGAAAGAGAGGGAGTCACAGACTGAAACAGGCTCCAGGCTCTGAGCTGGCAGTCAGCACAGAGCCCGACGCGGGGCTTGAACCCACGAACCGCGAGATCATGACCTAAGCGAAAGTCGGACGCTTAACCGACTAAGCCACCCAGGCGCCCCTCACTTCATTTTTTTAAAATGTTAGATCAAAACGTCACAATTAGTAACAGCACATAAGACAATTACAATTGAATGTCTGGGTGATTACCGATAATAATTATATAAAGCCGACCATCTGTAAGGGTGTACGGAGCTGGGCAGACACGTCCTGGGATAGGCTCTCAGCACGCATGACTGGGAAGGTCTTAGCCCAGCACCAGAGCCTCCGGCAGCCACTTCCCTGAGTCTTAGGAGCTTCCTGCGCCCATTCTGGGGACGAGCATCACTAGTTTAGCTGCTGTGCTGGGCCCCTGGGTCCACCATCTTTATAGTCTCTGGCAGGAAGAACACTGGCTTTGTGGTTGGCTCACTGGCAAAGTAATATTCTTTTCTTAAAATCAAACTATCATTTAAGTGCATTTGCTTTAACATAAAGGTAATAATTTTAAGGTAATATTCAGAGATAGAAGAGCAAGGCAGGAATTGGGTTACTATATACTTGGGACCATGTTGTTAGAATATTTGTGCTAAAAAGAAACTAAATTTTTTAACCTATTACTTTTCACGTTGTTAAGAAGAAAGAATGTTGAACTGAAAAGAAGATAACAAGTTCTGGTGACAATGAAGTGAAGTTCAAGATGGCCTAAAGATCCTAAGAGCAATTTAATTTTACATAGCTATTTAAACTATACCCGAGGTTTTGAAATAGCTGCTATATTTCTTTTAAAATCATGCATAATAAAAGGAGAGGAGCATTTATAGACCCGAATTTGAGATTGTGACAGATTCTGTGAACTGCTGACAACTGAGCTTGATGCCGATCCTCATGATAACATAGCAAAATGGATCATTAAAAGGATGGTTTGGGAAGAAGGTGGCATCAAGAGAAACCAGTATGGGTTCACGTGAGCCTCAAACTGGGGATGTGACAGACATTATGTGTTTGCGCTTTGGCAAGGAGATACTTAGGAGTCTCATGATTTTTTTAAAGATGGAGAAACATGGGCTAACTGATAGTTTATTTAAGACAGAGTTCTATTGGCTGAAGAATTGTACAGAACATGACTATGTGAGTCTGAAAGCATGTTTCTAGTAGCATGCTAAAGATTTTGATCTTGGCACTGTCCTATGCAACATTTCTAGTGCCTTTAATAAAAATCTTCCTTAGCAGAGGTGGGCAATTTGTTTTCTAAAGAGCCAGATGGGAAATTTTTTGGGCTTTGTGGGTGACACAAAGTCTCCAATGCATCTTTTTCTTTAAAGAAAATACTTTTTAAAAATGTTAAAACTAGTCTTTGCAGTCTTAGCCCGAGGACTGTACAAAAACAGGTGGCAAGTCAAATTTCCCCACGGGCCATAGTTTGCCAATCCCTGTTCTACAGCTTATCAACTTGAGGATGACATAAGAGAGAATAAACATATTGCTTAACAGAATCAGGATCCATAAAGATACCACGAGGCCTGTGGCATGTTAGAACTGGAAGGTGCTGGAAACCTAGAGGTCACCCCGTCAAACAACTCCTCGTCTATTTCCAGAACAAACTGAGATGGCCCTGGATTATGGGTGGCAGAAATAAGTAAAAATAAATGCATCGTTTTATACTTGAAATTCCAAACTCCCAGTTACACAAGTACAAGATAGACATTTATGGCTTCATAGCCGAACCAGTGAAGAATGGCATTTTAGCCAAGAGTCAGCCAAATCTGGGTCAAGGATAGGGTGTGATTCCCAATTTGACTGTCCAGAGTAAGATAACACCACTCAGCTTCTTGCCCTGGAGGGTTACATCAAGAGTCACTGCTATAATATGTGAGGAAGGCTGAGGAAATTGGAAATGTTTAAACTGGAGGTTGCATGTAACAGGATTTTAGAAATTGCAGAGCACAGTAAAGCTACAGAAGCAAGGAATGAGCTGGTTTGTTGTTTGGAAGCCTTGTGCCGGTAACCAGGGCTCAGGGGAGGAAAGAAGCCTGGGAGGCAGGGGTTCACAGTTCCTTTGGCTACTGGGACATTGGGATGGAATGTATATGTGTTTATTTCTCCCTTTAGGTCATAAAGGTTGAAACATTTCATTCGCCAAAGGGACTATCCATATTTCCTCATGCAACAATCCAACATCTCAAGGAAAAAGGCAACTTAGGAAAGACACCGCTATCATTACGATCAGATGAACGATGTGCTCCCAGATGCAAATGGGGAACTCCATCCTTACACTTTCCTTATTAACTCTTCCTTCCCTCATCTTCCCTGAGTCCAATGCTGCCCTTCACAGTGTAACACAGACTGAACCCGCTCCTTTCTTATATATAAAACTCTTGAAATATTTAAAGATATATACTCCCTAACTCACTGCTGATTCTGGAAAGAGATCACTAATTCCTTTTACAGTTCACTAAATTTCACATATGCCACAGTTTCCAAACCATTGAGAACAATTTAGAGTTTCAAAAATTCTTTTTATGAGCATGGTCCCATTTGCTCCTTTGGAAGCAGGGAAAGTATCATATTCTCTCTGTCTCTCTGTCTGCTCCCTCCCTCCCTCCCACTCTGGGCAAACCATCTGAACAAAGTCCAGGAAATTTGCATAACATATCTAAGACAGAGAGCTAGAAAGTGGGAAGTCCAGGATTATACCAAGCCGTGTGAGTTCTAAGCCTGTGCATTTCCAGATTCTTTGTTAAAGGCTACGTAGTTAAAAGGGTCTTGGTGAGGCATGGGTTTGCAATCTGGTAATCGTATTTTTAGCAGCAGGTATCCACAAGGTAAATCTGATAAATTCTCATGAATAGAAATAATATAAGGAATGGGGTGGGGATGCAAAATAACGAATAATGGGAATCCTTTCTCTAGTTTGAAACTTTCTGGTTCTTTTACCCTCCATGATTCTATTTCAACCCACCATGAAATTCTTAGAGCAAGTCTCTTAGCAGTAAACATAACTACAAAGTATCAGGTTTGTACTGTTCTGGGATCCTTTTTACAGACCTGTATTTGAAGCCGGTAATGTGGGTGAGCAGTTGTCCTTTTCACATGTTCCCATTATTGAAGTTAAAGTCATAGTAGGAACTTCATTACTACCTGAGAACACACAAATTAGAATACGGTATAGAGACAAATATGCAAATGACAAGAAATGAGCATATAGTTACAAAGGCATATAAATAAAAAGCACTACAACTTCAACTTAGCTGTGATCTTAAGTCTTTTAGGAAGTTGGCTCAGAACTCTGAGCACAGTTTTGTGTGCTGAAGCAATTTTATAAATAGAGAGTAGGTTCATGAGGCAACCCACTAAAAGCCTTTTATACCTTGTTGAAGTGGCAGAGATAAAGTATTAATAATAATGCAGAACTTAACCACCATGTGCAACAATGCTTCCATGGCCAAATGCGTTCAGTATTCAGTCTTGGAATGCCAGAGCACATTTCCCGCAAAGCAGTTGGTTTCCCCGACTCTAAGCCACTAATCAGTCCCCACAGCAGGTAGAGACTTGCAGGTAGTGGCAGTTCTAACAGTAAAGTTGAAGGGGGGGGGGGGGG
>NW_027531905.1:5915968-6047246 GCF_008692635.1 Crocuta crocuta | reverse complement strand
GGGGGGGGGGGAGGGAGGGCTCTAGGGAACAGGGTTTAAAATGTAAGAATCTTCTGCCAGATCCTATTTAGGATCTTTCTTTTCTTCCTTAATTCCCGAGGTCCATCTGCTTGACATCTTTCCCTGGCCAGAATGGAACAGAAAATGGTAACCTTCCTATCTGTATGAGAAACGCTTTCTAAGTTTTTTGTTGTTGTTAGTAACAAATACAAAGTAAAGAGGTTCATACTTCTGAAGCCGATTTTTCAGAGTCATCGAGGACAGTCTGTAAGATGGAGGGACAGGAGTAAGTTCATTAGTATATACAAAGAGTTGAGGAAATACTCAAGTGCATCAGAGCAATGCCACGCCATGGTACCCTGATTCTCTGATGAGATGAGGGCAGAAGTGACAAATGGGAGCTGGAGTTGGGACGCATGACTGGGAGACGGGCCAGGCCTGGGGTTGCCTGCCACCTAAGGCCTGAAGCTGAGGAAGACGGAGTCCACTCAGGGAAGGGAGGCCACACACGCACCTCCATCTTTCCTTGGCCCTTGACTGTGGCAAGCTTAGGGGAAAGGGCAGGTGCACCATTTCGTGCTGGAGTCGGTTTCTGGTGGTCAGAGAAGGAGAGAGATGGGGTTTCTGAATGTGACCTGGTGGCCATTCCCTTATTTAATATTTACTGACTCCATGCTAGGCTCTGAGGGTCCAAAGTCCAGATCTTAGAGACCTGACAATTTGGGAATACTGAGGGGCAAAGACCGCATTACAGTTGAGTCGAAGAAGTAAAGCACAGTTAATGTAATATAGTGCATTATGAAAGAGAAGTGAATTCTAGGAAAAAACAAACAAACAGAAAGCATTTTGGAGAAGGATTAATCTAAAGAAGACACGGGATTCACACACGGAAAGATGGGGGGGAGGGGGAATTCCAGGTGCAGTTTGTATGACAAAAGGCAGAGAGGCCAGCAAAGGCACAGACGTGGGAGCAGAGTGGCCTGAGCTTCCAGGCTACTGTTTTACACCGAGCATCTCACAGCAAGTACAGATCCCAGCAGTTTTTGAATCAATGAGAGACTGAATCAGTCGGAGGTTACAAGGAATAAACTGGGCGGGGAGAAGAGGCTGAAGGTGGGGAAGCCGCCTAGGATGTTCCTACAGTCTCCTGGGTGAGAGGAAATGTGGATGGGAAGCTGGAGGACAGCACTGAAAATGGAAGCAAGAACACATGAGAAACACTGTAGCCTCTGTTTGCGGACAGAACCTTCTCTCTGACTCACTGGGCTTTTCTAAGACAGGGACTCCCCCCCACCCCCAGCCCCCTGAGGCAGCTGTTTCCTCTGTGGAGCGCTGGGGCCTTGAGTCCCAGAGGTAGGATCTGCATTTCCCTACATTCCCGATGCCATTTGCAAATGATCCAATCTCCATTCTCCTATGTGTCTGCGATGCACGGTCATAGGCTCTAAAACTCCCAACCTCCCCTCTTGTTCCCACCTCCTGGCTTTCCCCTCACTACTTCCTACTTCCTGAACAACTGTGCATGTCTGCCCTACAGACTTCAATTGCTATCTAGGCATGTTATCCTCAATAAGCTTTCACTCAGCTTTGGGAGCAAATAGTGTTCGGTACTTGAAAAAAATGAACTTGATGCTATTTATCAGTAGACAAATGGGTTTACAAATTAAATAATTAAAAATATTATGAAAACAAGGGCGCTTTTTCCAGGGCACGTTTTCGCATGGACTCTCAGCCCTAGGCAACAAAAATTCTCAACCTATGAAGAATCAAGAGTTTAATTCTACCAGCTGTTCTTGTATGCTAGATTTTCATAGTATGCTTTCTCTTATTTAACAGCTTTTAATGTAAGTATGCAAATTTTTAATAAAGACCTTGACATTTTAGGTCTAATGCTGCCTGTTTTGTAAGAAAAAAGGTATTTTTATATTTAAAACAAAAAGACTTCTTCTGGGGCACCTGGGTGGCTCAGTCAGTTAAGTGTCCCACTTTGGCTCAGGTCATGATCTCATGGTTTGTGAGTTCGAGCCCCAGATCGGGCTCTGTGCTGACAGCTCAGAGCCTACTTTGGATTCTGTGTCTCCCCCTCTCTCTGCCCCTCTCGTGCCCCTGTTCATGCTCTGTCTCTCTCTCAAAAATAAACATTAAAAAACAAAACTAAATTTAAAACAATGAAAACAAAAAAATTTTAATGTTTATTCATTTTTGAAAGACAGAGTGTGAGTGGGGGAGGGGCAGGGAGAAAGGGAGACACAGAATCTGAAGCAGGCTCCAGGCTCCGAGCTGTCAGCGCAGAGCCTGACCCGGGGCTCAAAGCCATGCACTGTGAGATCATGACCTGAGCTGAAGTCGGACACTTAACCAACCAAGCCACCGATGCGCCCCTTTTAGATTTCTAAGGAAGATATGTTCATAATGACACTAACATACTTTTTAATAACACAAAAATATTTGCGACTAGATTCATAAAACAATAACTGTTGTATACATTTGGATTCGGGAATTGTGATTCTTCAGCTTCAGACTCTCCCAGTACTGAGTAACACATTGTTATCATGCCTGGTAAATAGTAAAAAGTTAAAACCTGAAGATTTTTGTTTATGATCCACAGATAGTTTGGGAGGCTACTTAGGGATATGAGCTCTTCCTTTAAATATTTATGCCTGTAAAATTCTGGAACAAGTAACATTTATGGGAGAACAGGAAAGGCAGTAACAAAATATTTCATGTTCCTCTGAATAAAGATGAATACGTAGGTTTGAAATTCAGTCTCCAGTTTAATAACTTTTGATCTATGTATATGACATTTCTATTCTGTGCTTTGATTACTTAGACTTAATAACAGATCCAAACATCACTTAATTAGCCCATATTCTAAGAAAGAAACTACCATCTGTCATCAATTTAATAATCAAGAGATATTTGTTAAAGGCAAGAAAGAATAGTGTTTATAAGTCACCACTAATTATATCATACCTTTAAATTTAATGGCTTGAGAGGAGAGTCATTTTGTGGTTTCCATTCTCTACAACTCATAGGCAGCAGAAGCACCCAGAGAAACAAACAGCAAAGTGCAGAACTATGATTTGTATCCAGCAAAGCACAAGAGGAAAAAGAGTAACAAAGAAATTTAACCCAAACAAGGAAAGGTAGGAAAGGGGAAAGAAGAAACCATTAGAAAGCATGATAAATAAAAATTCAAAGTAAGATGGAAAGAATAAGCCCTCACACCACGAGAATCACAGTAAGTGTAAATGGATGACGTGTAACCCGTCAGACAACAGAAATAAACATTGTACAGAACTTGTGACTTGTAGGAGCGCCTTAATGACTGTATGTTGAGCATTTTTTCAATAGCAAATTTCTTACTTCCTGATGGTTTCCAAATCAAAACATTTATCATTTTCAATCATTTAAGTATAATATGATGTACTGTGAGCAAACATATGTGGAATAACTGTTGTGAATGATGTTAGATGTTGTTCTTGGGGGGAGACAGGAAAAAAGAGGAAGAAGAGAATCCCAAAGCCATTCTCCTACACTGAAGTTGTTGACTGTCTCCTGGAAAATAGCATTGTTGAAACCTTCTTACTGAGACTGAGCCCAGATGATGTTTCTTATATCAGGATTTTTCTATACACACTGACGGCTGAAAGACAGCTGAGGAGTACTGCACATTCATGAGCTCTCAGTGAACATGTTTTCAAAGGAAACATTTCCTCCATTAGTGTTTATCTGTAATGCTCTTAAGCTGTGTACAAGTCATATCTGCCAGGAGAGGAAGCTCATTTGGTGGTAATAGCAATACCTGTAATAGGAGTTCTGTTTTTCAGTCGATCCACTTCCATTGTGAAGTCATCCTTCAGAAAAAGGAACCCAATAATGGAAAACAGGTAGACAAGGATGAGAGCCAGAACTGCAGTTAGAATAATGGAGCGGCCATTTCGTGTGACACTCTTTATGACATTGAGCAGAGTCTCTTCTCTGTACACCAAATCAAACAGCTACAAACAGAAACCAAAACAAGAAAAAAACACAGTGGAGCAAAAGCTGAATAAACAGGAAGGTAATTATGGATACACATGCAAGCCATTTTAGTTTATCTACGAAAAAATGATAACCTGATACCTTAAAAGTGCACCAAACTACATGTTTCTTCTACAGTTGGGATGTATTAATAAACTGCTTTTCAAAAAGATAATTCTCACATAGTGTATAATGTGTGTATAATGTGTGCTGGTTTCATAACCAACATAATTTTAATTTTGTAAGATACAGAAATAGCATAGCATCACATTTGAATTTAGAAAAATTATAATACTCTACTTAACCAACTTAGCTCCTTATTCCTTATTTTTAGACTGACTGATGTCCTCCACTTGCTTGTGGAATGTGTAAAATGTCTAAGGTGAGAATGCTGAATTACATTTACCTAAGTGATGAGTAATCGACAGATTCATTAAACATATTGTTTAATCAAGGGATTCGAGGTGAAATGACTAGAACAATTTTATAAGCCTGCTGCCATAGAAAAGGGAGGAAATTTAAAAATATTTGAGGAATGGAAACACCTTTCCTGGCTAATGGGATATAACAATGGCAAAACCTATTATATTATATTAGTATGTACTTCTGGAAACAGAAGTATAAGAAAAAATATAATACACAATTTGTTAAATGTCCACTTCCTCTAATTGGTTTTATCCATTTTGTGTTTAGTAGTAGAAAATCTACACATTAGTCAAGAACCTAGGTATGTGTTTGCCATCTGGAGTCCACACCATGAGCAATTTTATTTATTGCTATATTATTAAGTTGAAATTATACATTAGCAAGTACATGTTATATTATCAAAAGCTGGTTAAAAGCAATAAATTAACATTTGCTTAAAAAGGCATAAATAACTGTTTGTAAATGAATACTATTTTGAAAGTTGGGATAATTAAGGTTTGTCTCCTGCTATCTGAGGGCACTGATTAGAATTTCTGAGCAGGTTGAAATGATCCATTACCAGTGTCACGAATCCCTTTGGAAACACCAGGGCCTTGTTTATACTCTGTTCTTCTGAGTACTGAGGGTTATACAGTTACTCTCCAATTTAATTCTAGTCTTGCAAATAATTGTCATAAAGATATTACCTTGTTTGTTCACCTTAGGAAGTTGATATTTTATCATGATCGTATACAATTTGCTTAGATATTGTGTTATCCGCTTATGTTCTGGAGGGAGCAGAAACTTCTAGAAATAAAGTCAATGGGGGCGCCCGGGTGGCTCAGTTGGTTAAGCGGCCGACTTCGACTCAGGTCATGATCTCAGTTTGTGGGTTCGAGCCCCGCATCGGGCTCCATGCTGACAGCCAGCTCAGAGCCTGGAGCCTGTTTTGGATTCTGTGTCTCCCTCTCTCTCTGACCCTCCCCTGCTCATGCTGTCTCTCTCTCTCTCTCTCAAAAATAAATAAAACATTAAAAAAATTTTTAGAAATTAAGTCAATGTTCTTCCGGACAAATTAATTAATGCAAATTAACTTCCAAATTATCGACACTCTGACTTCTTTAACTTACTTAAGTGTTTCACTGACGTAAGAGATTTTCCTTTACTTTAACTCAAAAGTGGCTTAAAGAAATGGTCTGACAATGGGCTCTAGGTCACTTCTGAAAGGTTTCTAAAAGTTTATCATTTTCAGAAGGATGCTTGTTAAAAATGCATATTTCTGGGCCTCTTCCATTCCCATGGAATCTGAATCTTGGGAAGGCAAAAAAAGGTTTTGACATTGGTCAGGTTGATGGTTCTTTCTATTCATTCTGAAACAAAACTCTAGAGTGTGGCTTTTATTATTTTGAATAAAGTACTGGTATTTGTGGATATAACTAGGAATATATATTCATGTATTTTTTAAAAATACAATATATATTTAAAAATATGCTTAAGTGCCATTTTGGCATTTTGTCCATTATAATTTCCTCCTAGTATTCTAAACATCAAAATGGACAATATTCTTGGGGCACCTGGGTGGGCTAGTCGGTTAAGTGTCTGGCTCTTGATTTTGCCCAGGTCGTGATCTCACAGTTTGTAAGATAGAGCCCCATGTGGGATTGTTCTCCCCCTCCCTCTCTCTCTGCCTCTCTCTTGCCCTCACTCTTGCTCTCACAAAATAAATAAATAACTAAACTTTAAAAATATGGATAGTATCCTTTTCACAAGCAACCCAGTGAAAACAAATTAGCATCAGTGCTGTAAGATTTGAAAGATAAAATATAAGAGGAAAATACAACTGGAAAATAAGCGTAAGCGAAGTAAAGTAAAAGTAACATTACTACCAACAGCTCATATAATCATTCAAATACACAAATACATTTTCTTAAATGTCTTTCCCTGGAAAACATAAAGACTTACAGACATCATTTTACATGTTTTTTATATTATCTCTTTCATGAATCTTGATAGTACGAGTCTATCATCCTATCCCTATTGGTTTTACAGACGAGAAGGTTGAAGCACAAAAAGATTACAGAATGTTTGTTCTACATCATAGGTCCAGTAGAAGTGCTGGGTGTAATAAGACTTTATATATCTCAGGCATGTTTTAAACAGTGGTTTCTTTATGGGAAATTAGAGCAGACAGGGACTTCATTTGGATCCCTGGAACAGAAAAAAAAAATCTACTTTTGATTGTTGAATAATCTAACTTAACTACCTAGAAGATAGTTTTGTATCATGGGGCTCTTTCAAGTGCTTGAGAGTAAATGGAAAATTTGCCTTTTTTCAGTCTCCTACATGGGTTTGCTGGAAAACAGGAAAGCAGCAGGCGATGGATTTGTCCCTTATGACCCAAGCAAATAGGATCAACATAACGTTTTTAGATCTTCACCTTAGGTTTCAGGAATTATTTTACTGGCTAGTGCTCTCTACTGCATGCCAGCCATGGGTGGGAGATAAAAATAAATCTCTCCTATGGCATCACGATGTCAGTCTGGTAGTGCTTCAGGTTTCAAAACATCATCACATATTTATACTGTCTCCTCTCCTAGTTTATGGCTATAAAACAGACTATATGTAGGGGGCAAAACAGAAAACAGATAACCTGAAAAAAAAACAACAACAGACCTCTGGAAGAAACCTGCAAACCCATTTAATGAATTAGATATAGGAGGATAAGCTTAACAACAACGACATATTAATTCTGAAATGAAGACTTAAAATGACTCACTGTGTTTTTACTGGGTTAGCGGTTTTCCCTTCATTTCATGTATACACTATTCTAAAGTTACAATAATATTTGTTGTTGTAAACAAAAAGCAATGATTCCCGTACTACAAAAATATATCCCCATTTCCCCCCCTACACGCTGTTAGGGACTCTCTAAATGTAAAGGGAAGTAAGTAAGGATTTGGCTGAAACCAAAAGCAGCTGCTATATGAAGCCTGGGTCAAGAGGTGGGGTCAATGGTGACTTCTCAGAGAGGAAATAAAGAATTCCACCACCTATGTGGTTTCTCAGAGGAAGAGATTAAAAATAATAATAATCCACGCTTTTCCTAGGAAAGTCTAAAAATAACATAATTTGTCCTAAATGTCAGGACCTGCTTAAAAAAAAAAAAAAAATCAAAGGAAGAGGCAGCATTGTGTATTTTTTTCAGCACTGATTGTCCACACGGAGAAGTACTCACCAGGAAGCTATAGAAGAATTCGTGGACAAAGAGGCCCAGCATGCAAACCAGGACATACGCCACGTGGTAGAGAAAGGCCATATCCAGGATGACCGCTCGGTAGCCTCGGGTGAAAGTGCCGCGATTTCCCACAAAACTCACCAGAAACACTATTTTATTACAAAGCTACAGGGAGGAAAAGATTAGATTTTACTGTCTTATTTATCTGGAAACTCACAAAAATAGCAGTCGTTGGCAAAACCTATTATTCACAAAGTCTGTGGCTTTCTTTTATCATTTCTCAGTTGGCGGATTTTCAGCACTGCTTATGAATCCGCATGTGAACGTAAGACACCCAGAAGTTGTATCGTCTGTGGTTCCAGGAACAAAGAGAATGCTGAAGAGCCCCAGCTGGACACTCGAGGCAGACATGAATTTAAACCCTGGCCCTCCCACCGCTGCTGCGGCCAGTCATGAAGCTGCAGTACTTGATGGTTTCTTCAGAAGAATGGGAGTAAAGGAATTCCCACCTCATAGACCTCTTCAGAGGATTAAGCAATTCCTGATGCATTTGAAACACTTAGTACAATGATGCTTTAAACACTACTCATCATACTTTCCATATTAAAAGTAATATATGTAATATTTTTATTATACTGGGTATGGAACAGAAAAGGATCTTTTCTGAAAATATCCAGAAAGGATCTATCCTTGATTCTTTGTAGCCTAGACTTTCTCTACTGAATATTATTTTAAACAAGTGAGCCTTAAAAGTGATTCTTGCATTTAATTTAAATCATAAAAATATCAATATACTTATGTAATTAGGTTAAAATAAATATAATGCATGCATCTATTTTCTAAGCTCCACATGTGGTAACTGTTCATTAGACATTTTGGGGTGTTTATTATGTTTGGTACTATGTATTTTTGTTCAAACTATTTAAAATTGCCTTTTGTGGTGTAACTTTGGAAAACAGAAATTTACACAAAGTTTCTTTGGCAAGAACAATGATCTGTGCAATGATTTCCAAAGAACACGGTTATCATAAACTTAGTGTCATATATTTGATTCTGGAGTCACTGCATTATTTATACACTGAAGAACCAATTCTGCCTCTTAGTCACCATGGAAAGAACTATAGATTTCACATTTCAGTTCTTCCAAATTGTTCCTGAGTTCTTCCAGTTATCTGATGGCACCATATTTGTCTTAATACATCCAAACTTAACTTTGGGAAAGCACGTTGCTTTTTGTAAGATTGTTGATTTTTGCAATACATATATTTAAAAAACTGCTTTATGGAATGATTTTAAATAACATAAGAAGGAGCGTAACACTTTGTGGCAGAAGTGAAATTTAGGAGGTGGGAAAAACCTTTCCCTTCAACTTTCTGAAGGCCAAATCAATACAGACAAAATGAGAAATGTGTTAACATTGCATGTTGTGAAGACAGTCAAAGTGAATCAATAACAGAAGTTCAACCTTCCCCCAAATTTCCCCAGGCTTAATTAGCTATCCTCTCAACGATCAGTATTATCAGTTCTTCCGCTGTCTTATAACAACCTGAATAATGTAAAGCAGAAAGTTGTACTTCACTATTTTAGTATCTCATCATCACACCCTTATTGTTAAGCATAGCTATAGTATAATGGGTGTCTTTATGATTATTATTCAAGAGTAAGTTTAATATTATAAAAAGCCATCATTTAAGAAACTCAGGAAATGTATACAAGGTGCTCAGATAAGTGTGGTGTTTGACAATAAACAAGCATGTAAATCATGAAATACAGAATGTGTAGGTGAAGTAATATTCAGCGTTTTACTCTTTCAACTGTTTTGAGTGGCTATTTAAGTTCAGATTTGCCTTGATTCACACACTATAGTTCATCATTAAAAAATAATAAGAAGTTCTGTAAAAAATAAAGTTAAAAATTAGAATTAGGACTTTCCCAGAAGGATGGATGATATGGTCAAGACAAATTGTTTATGTGTTATTTCCTGATCTTTACTTCTCTAAGCTGAATCATTAAAAAATGATGCAGGAAAACTATTTATAAATCCAACACACTGAGAAAAAGCAATACATTGAATTCAAGTTCTCAAAAAAAGTGATACACTTCAGTTCTCAAATAATGCAAAAGCAAGGACACATTTCTGTCTAAAAGGGCTTCTGCTACTTTTGCATGAAAAATAAAGGTTTGCCTTCTTTACAGGTTGATTTCTATTTTCCTTAAACTTTGATCTAGAGCTTGGTGTTGATGGATATGTCCCTGTTCTCTTGACTAAGTCTCAAAGTAGAATGGAGCTGATATTGGCAGTGACATCCATCTATTTCTATGGCGAGCAGAAAGAAGGAAATGGTCCTTTTGTTCTGAAGCGTTCACACCAAGGAGAAATAAGGGCGAGAATAAATGATTTGGGTAGGAAAGAGGTTGAGCTCTGTTTTTTCCTGTACCGTGACCTTGAAATGTATAAATTGTTTTTACAGAACATTTCCATGAAAGCTGGGAGTACGCATGGGAATGAGGAAATTGCAAAACTTATTCTCCCTTTTCATGCCATGACTTGATGTTGTCTAACTAGTCCTTCATTTGCCAATACCCTTACCTAGGCGATCTTTGTTTCTAAGGCAAGGGTCCATGTGGGCAATGATAAGTGGAGGGTGTGCGAACCTGACAAGGTGGTTAAAAGACTGGTCCCTTCTGAATTGGTGCTGAGAGACCCTTGAATCAGCATACCAATCTAAATGACCACATATTTTTATCATTTTCCACCTGTTCTTTAAAATTGCCTTGATCGTACATTTTGTTGAGGATGGGGTGACTCGTGTGATGCTGGGGGAAAAGCGGGCAATGGGGTAGAGAAATAGCATCCTGTTTCTAGCTTCCTGTGTGGTCTTTTGAAAGATGATTTACCAATAGGTCTTCTAAAAACAAAAACGAAATTAATGTTCATTTGATAAGTAATGCAGAGTGAATCTAGTTCACTAATTTACTGGGTATATTAATCACAAAGTACAGTACTGTTTTCATATGCACTTCACAATTCGTCAGTCTGTCTTTGCACGACTTCTAACAGTGCCGCAGAAAAGAAAGACACTGGACTAGAAGTTGGACCGTGGGTTCCAATATTGCCTCTGCCACTTGCTTTGGTAAATCTTCCTGATCTCCGCAGGATCCTGTATCCCCATTTCTAAAATGAAATGCCTGGAAGTGAATAATCCCTAAGGTGCCTCAAAGGTCTAGAACTCTATGGGATGTCCTTTAAATTTTACTATTCTATGTGATTACAGAAATTTATAGCTGCCTTTATAGTATCCTTTTTCTCTTATCTGGTTCTCTGTCCCTGATCTTACGTTGTGCTTAGGGGAAAACAATGATCTATTTTCCAGGAATAAACTGCAGCCAAAAAAGGCCATCTACTATTTATTGAAAAGTAAAATTGAATTTATTGAACTACGTATTAACTACATTACTGTACTGTCATCAACCATCATCCTTACTAAAACTGATGTGATTTGATTCAAAAATCTCCAATTCAGTAGTGTTACAAAAAGTCTCCATTTCAGTAGTGTTATATCTTGGGCAGGATAAGGTTCTATGGTCAAAGCATAAGAAAAAATTTTCAGGTAGTCAATATCACCCTGGAAATCTGTTAAATTGCTGACAAAACAGTATCATAAACAAGGGTGGTGTAAACTATACTGTCGTTTAATAAATTCAACACATGATACTTTTCCTCCAGCGACTGAAGCAATTTTCTACTATTACAACCAAGTATCAGAATTAGTTAGGAGCACATAGTGACTGTATTATATAAAAAATAGGGTGTGTGGGTGTGTGTGTGAGAGAGAGAGAGAGAGAGAGAGCTTTGATTCAGAATATATAATTGAATTTGTAAATGTTAAGTGAACATATGGTGGGGCTCAACGTTATAGCAGTAACATGAGCACTACCAGGAAACTATTTGCAGGTAAGGGCATGACACTATTAAATTTGAACACTGTGGCTTATTGTTAATAGACAGCTACCTGCTAAACTCCACTTGTTTCTCATCTCTGCAAAATGGCAAGACTAAGTTTCAGCAGAAGGAAACACCTCCACCTTACAAATAATGGTAAGAAAAGCAAATAATTTACAAATGCCATTAAATAAATTACACATTTCCAGGCACTACTCCAGAAGAAAAAAAAACATTGTACATAGTGTTTAGAAGATATTAAAAGATCTTCCACAGGTAGTTACTGCATTATTAGAAAAAATATCGAAAAACCTAAACAATAAAAATTAGTGGAATGGTTAAATAGATTGATTATATAGCAGCCACATGACTGGGAATATTATCATTATTGGTGGTAGAGAAATATTAGGTGATCCACAATTTATAAAATGTGTGTTTATATTTAACAAAATAACATGTTAATTTCCATTACAATGTAGACAATGAGAAGAAAACCGTATGGGGTTATAAGGTATGCTTTTTAACAGCGAAAAACACCTGAATTTTTCGAAACTTCTTAAACACGGAGATAACCCTTGTGACAAGATAGAGAAATTAGGTGCAATCTAAACAAAACTTTGATTTTTAGAAATGAGTAAAGATGATAAAAATGGAACATCACAGCAAACAGAAACTGATGATATTAAATGCTCAGAACATACATTGAGGTTTTTCCTCTCACTTGACTCCTTTCCCAGAAAAGTAACTGTCTACATTTGCTTAACATCATGAAAGACACTGAGTCAGAAACAAATAACTCTCTGTGAACCAAAACACAATTACTTTTATGATCATGATACCAATGTTTTACAATTAAACAGCACTTCACATATGAGGAGCTTGATAGCATCACTGTTACTATCTGGTCTAAATCTTCACATGCATCTTCTCAACCAGTGGTAGGTGCGACTAAGCTTTAATGTATTCATTTCACTGATGTGCAGAATTAAACTCAGAGGCTTGATCTGCCTATGGTCTAGAATTCTGATTCTCATTACAGTGTAACTATCAGGTAGATATTTTCCTTTGTTTTTCCCTACTTCTGATACCTATAATTTTAGCACTTCTAATTTTACCTGTTATACAATGCAAATGGGACTGATTTAGGGTGGGTGCACATATTAAAAAAAAATTACCAATTAAGTAAATAAACATATTAAAGCCTAAATTACAAAATGTGACTGATTAATGTTTGAATTTTTTTCCTGCCTCCAGGGAAATGGTAAAGCACAGATAGTTTTGTAAGAAGCTTGTTATGTTAAAAGTTAAGGTAAATGATTATTTGCTAAAACATTTTATTAATCTGTACTATCTATCGAAACTATAGATAAAATTCTATCAATATCTATATTGTCAAAATCACAGTTATTTTATCCATTTTGTTTCTAATTAAAGCTGATTATTTTCTTTGTCAAATGCCCTGAACTAGCAAATTACAATGTACCATTTGGGGGCTGTGCAAATGGATTTTTTATGCTGTGAGAGATAGGAGAGCACTCACAGATTCATACAGTTCATAAGAAAGATATATTTCTGCGTATTTTCTTCTCATGAAGAAATTAAGTATAAAATGTGCCTCTTATATGAATTGTCACTTCCTGCAATGAAACTATTCTCACCAAACCTTAGGCAGAAAATATCTTTTTATCTTGGTCCCAAGGGGTAAAGGAAAAATAACTCCAAATTTTTTGGTTTCCCCAATAGGCATTAAAATGTTTTTCCTTAACTTTTTATATATTCTTGAAGCTTCTGTATGGTAAGAACCACATCCTCTACTTCTTGGTATTTTCAGTGTCTATCAGATAACAGAGGCCCAATAAATGCTTGTTTTTTTCTTGCCCCACTGATAGCTATTATTTCAACTTATCACACTTAGATTCTCTTTCTTGAATTAATGTCTTATTGAGGACCAACTACTGGTTTATGAATACTATTTGCTTCTTCAAATAATCTGGCTCAAAACTGAATGTATTTTTTTTTAAAATAATAACCTGGACTTCCCTAACTCCAGTTTTCTAATAGATTTAGAAAATTTTAGATAAATCCATGAAGATTCGTCAATTAGCTTGGTTGGTAATACTGCAAATTTAGCTTATTTTCAAAAACATTCAAAGTACAAGTTCAGCTGAAGTGAATAATTTTTGAATGTCTAAGTACTAGCCATGAAATGGAAGGAAAACAGAGTTGGGAATGAGGGAGTGAAGAGGGCAGGATTATATCATGAACATGACAACCTCTGCCCTCAAGAAACTCGGGAATCATATATTTGGTACTCGACAGAATTCTTCACTGATAGATCTCTTTGCATGTACAGTAAGCTTCCCTTTATTGACAGTGATTGAGGAATAACTGGTAATTTGGTTGCCTAAATGTTCTAACTGGGACATGGGTCATATATATCATGTTGAACTTTCAAAGAAGTATAATATAATAATGGTCAGGAACACAGACTTGTCATTCTAGCTCAGCTTGATAATTCTCCAAAGTTTCGTTGGCTATTTCATTTATTTATTTTCAATAAATACTTGCCATGTATTTTATGTACAAGGCACTGTAAATGTATAAGAGTACAAAGATAACTTTTCACTCATCCATTCATTCACTCACTTGTTAGTTAATTCATTATAGAAATATTTGTTGAGTATCAATGGCATTCCAAGATACTGAATAGTCAATCATTACCCTTAAGAAGTGTATAATGTAGTAAGGGACTAAGGCATTTATGCAGATACCAAAATACAGGACATTATGTGACAAATACAGTAGAAGATATAGACAGTGTTTTAGGTATTCGGCAGACATATTAGCAATATTTATTTGCCTACTGAACATTTTTTCTTTCATTAACCTGAGGATTTGCCCTTTTCTTAATATTCCTTTATGGATATGCCATGTAGAAAGCTGTCTAATCCCTTTAAAATTTTATCTCTTGGGTACAATTATTGTTATTTGGACTAGCGCTCTGGCTTACTTATTCTAAACCTACTTAACTGAGGTTTTGAAATATGATCCTTTGTTCTAACATTTTAAAATTTAGTGAAAAAGATATTAATTTAATCTATGCCTTTCACAAATGTATAGGGTTTGTTCACTTAAAAAGAGCCCAATTTCATATTTTTCATATTTTCTCATATAGCAATCCTTTTTTCTTTGGTCATTTTATAAAAAGGTACTTACTTTTAAAATTCTACTAAATATAATCTAACCTTTCCTGAGTGATTTAGAAGTCATTTTAGGATGTTAACAGTGGCTCAGAATCATTTTTCTCAATAGCTTTGGGTGGGTATAGAATGCAGAAGGAATAGGGGCGCCCGGGTGGCTTAGTCGGTTAAGCGTCCGACTTTTGCCCAGGTCATGATCTCGCGGTTTGTGGGTTCGAGCCCCGCGTCGGGCTCTGTGCTGACTGCCAGCTCAGAGCCTGGAGCCTGTTTCAGAGTCTGTGACTCCCTCCTCTCTCTGACCCTCCCCTGCTCATGCTGTCTCTTTCTCTCTCCTAGAAATAAATAAAACATTAAAAAAAAAAAAAAGAATGCAGAAGGAGTAAATCTCAATTGGATTAAACTGATTGCAGAACTGGGTCATGCCTCCCTCAAATGCCACCTTCTTAAATGTATCAACTTTTTACTTGTCATTTTTTTCTCTTCAAAATTAAGAATGTAAAATTAAACTCTCATTAATTTGAATTCACAATACATAAGAAGTTACTATGCATACATGAGTTAAAATATATAGTTACATTTTTACAGTTAGTTCACATTTAATTAATTTAAAACAGGACAAAGCTAAGTAAAGTACTTACATTAGCTGCACCAAGGAGTATTAATGTAGGTCCAAGACCCATTGTATATATTGATCTGAGCATTATTGACACAAGAAATGGCCGGATACCCACAGGCTTGGAGAAGAAAAACAGCATCGAGGTGCAGATTGCAACTGCTATCCAAAGAAGAACTGAGAACAATGGAGAAAGGGTACCTGCAAAATGTGAAAGAAGTTTGTTTTTATTGAGGACAAAACTAGAAAATGTTAAACTATTCACCACTCCACCTTATATAACAATAGCAAACCAAGCCATAAGACACTGAATTTCACAACAACCCACTCTACACACTGCATATTTAGAGGCAGTATCTCAGAACACATTCCTCATTATTACATTTCCAAAAAGTTTGTGATTATTTTCGGGATGTTTAAATACTCCCTAGTTAGTGTTCCTTCTATTAAGTCTGAGAATTGTTCACCTTTCTCTTATGAGAATTACAGGTTAAATACTGCTAGATGTAGCTCACTTGGGAAACAAGTCAAAATTTAGGATTAATGACTATTAAGAGTACAGCTAAATCATGTGGAATGGACTACTTAAAAATTTTTTTAAACATTTATTTATTTATTTTTTGAAAGACAGAGAGAGACAGGGCATGAGTAGGAAAGGGTCAGAGAGAGAGGGAGACACAGAAATCGAAGCAGGCTCCAGGTTCTGAGCTGTCAGCACAGAGCTTGATGCGGAACTCAAGCTCAGGAACTGTGAGATCATGACCTGAGTCAAAGTTGGACGCTTAACCGACTGAGCCACCCAGGTGCCCCGATTTTTTCACTGAATTCATACCTTGCCTTGTTCTATTGTTATGAAGTTTCTATATTATAGATTCTTCTAAAGAATTCAGAATGTAAAATATCCAAGCCTTAGGGGCATGTGGGTGGCTCAGTTGGTTAAGTGTCCAACTTCAGCTCAGGTCATGATCTCAGTTTGTGGGTTCGAGCTCTGCCTCGGGCTCTGTGCTGACAGCTCGGAGCCTGGAGCCTGCTTCAGATTCTGTGTCTCTCTCTCTCTGCTCCTCCCCTGCTTGCTCTTTCTCTCTCTCTCTCAAAAATAAATAAACATTAAAAAAGTATAAAATATCCATTCTTTAACAAAATAGACACAAGCTTTAACTGTTAACACACACATGTATGAATGTATATGTATGTGTATGAATGTATGTACTGAGATGTAACACAAGTTCTAAAAATATGGTGAGCCATTTAAATCCTCAGAAAACAAAAGTGCCAAACACTTCAAAAATGAATCCCATTACAAACAAAATTTCTTTAGAAATTAACCAAAATAAGCTTGAAAATATATTTCCTTTTTAAAAAAAGTATAATTCATTGATGTTTGCACTCACTATGCAGATTCAAGGAATCCCCGGGTAAGGATCATGGCATGCTATATTTGCAGAAGTAAAGTAAAGGGCCACATTCTTGGGCTGATTAGATCAGCTATAGGGCCTCAAACACACGTCTATTGGCTAATGAAGCCACAGGGGAAACAATAAAATGGAGATTTTCCATAGTTATTTCTTTTGGCCAGTTTTTATTATTTATAAAATTCACTTCTGCGTGCCAAACACTACAAGTGCTTTGGTGTGTAGAGGTTTTGTATGATCACTGAAATCCTGGGATTATCTGAATTCCTTCAATGAATTCTGTGTAAGCCTTTAGTTCATAGTACTAACAGATCAAAAATAGGTAGGAAGAGCCTGTCAGACATTAAAAAACAAAACAAAACAAGTCAGGTAGTAAGCAGCATTAGCTTAGNTGGTTTTTTTTTTTTTTTTTTTGCAATATTTGTTGTTATCATATTGCCTCAAGTGATAAAAGAAATTTGGGAAGAGAGATCCAATCTAACCTCCTCACCATATTTATGATCTGATTAGATGGTTTTGAAGATGGGGAAAGAAAAGGGGTACAGTTCTCTGGAAATTACGCTAATTCCCATCCTCTGGCAATGCTAACAAAATGGGTACCCAATTCATGTTTATTGTAATGTTGGCTTACTAGCACTTTATAAACTAAAGTGCTACTTTAGTAGCACTAAAACATAGCGGGCCCACCCAATGGCCCTGGCTTCACAGATCTCAAAGAGCCATGGAGAGAATAATGCCTTCAACTTTCTCTCATGCTTATTTGGATGCCATCAGAATGTTGGCTTTGTAAGAGTGAGGACCATCGCTGGGCCTGTCACAAATGTGGTATGTAGCACTGAGTAAGTATTTAGCAATTAAATGAATAAATGAAAGCATAATCTGCAAGCTCATTTTGAGTCTATAACTAAGCCTCCAGTTAAAAATATGCGAGTTGTGGAACTTCACCCTTAAGTTAACTGCCAACATCTATGTTCGTTTAACAACTTTCAGCCAGTCATTGAACTCTTCAGTATAATTCATAAGCAGTGGCTTGGTGCGACATTCTTATTTTATTGTATTATTATTTTTAAATGCTTTTTTATTTTTGAAAGAGAAAGAGGTGGGGGCGGTGGGGGGAGCAGACAGACAATCCCAAGCATTCTCCACACTGTCAGTGCAGAGCCCAAATGGGGGCTTAAGCTCATGAACCACGAGATCATGACCTGAGTCGAAATCAATAGTCAGATACTTAACAGATTGAGCCACTCAGGTACTCCATGACATTCTTGTTTTAAAAGTCCTAGTGTTGACACTAATAGTTACACTGCTCATTGTTAATTAACGCCTGATAGGCTAAGCGCATCTTGACTGTTCTTTTCTAGGCAGTATCTGGCTTGCCAAGATTTCCCCTTGATTAAACAAGAAACCGTAGGTTTTTTTTTTCAAGTTTGTTTGTTTCTTTATTTATTTACTTATTTATTTAGAGAATGTGTGCACATGCACGTGAGTAGGAGAGGGTCAGAGACAGAGGAAGAGAGAGAATCCCAAGCAGGCTCCATACTGTCAGCATGGAGCCCAATGCAGGGTTCGATCCCACAAACCGAACTGTGAGATCACGACCTAAGCCCAAATCAACAGTCAACATTTAATCAACTCAGCCCCCCAGCAGCCCCAATTAAACAAGGAATTGTAACCACGCACTTAAAACTGGGCATTTGATCCCTTTGTAGAAAGAACTCAGGGAACATCTAATGTAGTACCTTGCACATAGTTTAATGCTAGATATGTATCTGTGAAATTAATAAACTTTTAAAAGTTATTTAAAATGACATTGCCAATTGTCAATAATTTGCAATCATATTCTGTAAGAATGGTCACATTGGTTTCAGGCTGAAGATTTAATGAAAAAATAACAATAAATTGAAACTCTGACAACAGTACAGTACAGATTGTCAGAGACAGTTTTTACCCACTAAATGTGGGAGGGGTGACTCTTCTTAACACTTTATATTTTTATTAATTTTGTGTAATAAGCATTGTTACTTTAATAATGGAAAAATTTTTTAGAAATCACTCTATGAATTTTTAAATCTCAGAATGTATGAAGTGTTTCCTTTACAGAAGAAGATTTAAGCAGCACATTTGGAGATCTCAATTCAACTCACATAACGGGACCCTCTTATCCACTTCACAGTAACTTGTTTAGAGCTTACTGTACAGAACATGCTGCTTCTTACCTCCAGTCTCTCTCCATTCCTCTGCCTTCCACGTAACCTCCTAAGACTTTGCTGTTTCCCCCACCTCAGTCCAGCTAAAGTAGACATCCATCCATAAATCCATGGTGGTCTCTACTATTGTGCCTTACTCACTTCTTTGTCCCTTAACGAGACCATGAGCACCTTGGGGACAAGGACAGCTTTACCAACCTCTGTGGGTGTCTCTGGGGTCTAGTACAGTGCCTGGCATACAGTCACACTTCATCAATGGTTGTTATTAAGTTGGATGAATTAAAATCACCTTGAAGCATTTAACTTTCTTTAACACAAAGCACTTGAGAGAAAAACAAACTGCACTCTAAACTTGAACCTGATTTAGGAAAAAAACAGTCATATGCTCTCTGGATATAAGAAATTCCCATGGCAGCAATTTTCTCCACTAATTAGTCTGCCTTTGCCAAACTGGGCAGGGGCAGTTCGCATGGCAAATGTTCAACTTCTGAATGGACATCTGGGATATTCTCTAGCATCAACAGCTGCAGCCATAACCTCATCCCTCAACTTTGGGCACAAGTTTCCTTCTTAGAGAAGCCTCTGTCATGTAAGGAAGCCAATCAACCAAACAAAGAAGCCAAAACGAGAACCAATAGCCATATGAATAAACCCTGCATTCCTGAATAAATATAAACTCAGCTCATCCTTGGGAAACCCGGCACCAATGGCCTCTGATTCCTGGTGGAAACGACCAATCAAAATCAATCCACACCATTGGGAAAGGTCAAGGGGAAACAAGGGCTTCCTCTCCAAAAATGGTAAAGAGGAAACGAGAGAGAAAAAAACCCCAAAGATATCTAGAATGGCATATAAAGTAACCTGTGTTAACTCCTTTTTTGTGATTACGTCTAATTGTAAGTTTCCTAAAGCCCAGTTACGAAGCTGAGTTGTGTGGGACAGTGGAGACAGACCAACTGGAGTTGCCTTCAAGAGCTCACAACTTCAGGCTGAGAGGTCCTACATTTCCCAAGGGTAAGTAAGCAGTGTTTGTCCCAGGACACAGGGCCTTTCGGTTGCCCGAAGAGGCCTTCCTCAGCAACTCCCTACTGTCCGGGAGGAGATGGGTCAAAGCTAGTCCGCTGCCTCTCCAGTCAGAAGCCACACATTCCTGTCAGGTTCCCTCCACAGAACCAGGAAAAGTAGTGGCTGGATTGTTACTGCACTGAATTAGCCAGAGAAGGGGAAATATAACTGGTTCAGCGGCAAGCACGCAAGAAACATTGAGAATTTGCCTCTGCTCTCAGAACATGCCTGAGATTAAGTCAGATCAGGGTTTCAGTCTCCTGCTGGCACCACAGCTAACCTGCAGTCTCTTCAGAATGCCCAGTGCCTTATTTCTTATGGCCTTAGATTGCAAACCAGTCTAAGGAAGCCTATGGGAAAGGACCATTTAATTAAAGGGGGGAAAAAGTATTTCTTTGTTGCAATGTTTGAAGGTTTTTGTTATTCTCTTTTGCTCCTGAATTCAATCTGATCCTCAACCAAATTTATAGCAATATAATTAGTGTTACTCTAAAGTGTTGCCCATCAAAAAAATTGCCATAGTTTTTATAGTTGAATAAATAAAAACAACTGCATAATGTTCCCCCAACCTAAAAAAAGGGGGGCTCCTGGGTGGCTCAGTCGGTTAAGCATCCAACTTCTCATGCATCGCATCAGGCTTTGTGCTGACAGCTCAGAGCATGGAGCCTGTTTTGGCTTCTGTGTCTCCCTCTCTCACTACCCCCTCCTGCTGACATTCTATCTCTCTCAAAAATAAATAAACATTTAAAAACGATTTAAAAAAAAATCACACTGAGCTCTTCAAAGCCTGGCAATGAAAGGCAACTATCTACAGTAGGATTTGGGGAGGGAATACACTAAGCCAATCCCCTGAGAATCACCTTCCCCTTAAGTACCACTCTTTATTTCTTTTTTATTTTTGAAATGTTTTTTTAGAGAGAAAGTACACACGCACGTGTGGGAGGGGCAGAGGAAGAAGGGGAGAGAGAGAATCTTAAGAAGCAGGGCTCCATCTCAGGAACCATGAGATCATGATCAGAGCCGAAATCAAGAGTTGGATGCTTAACTCACTGAGCCACCCAGGTGCCCCTCCCTTTAATCATTATACACCACTACTCTGGTGGAAGGGAGACAATGCTCTGTCAGTTAATATTACAACCCAATGGCACACTAGATATATAGCAACTAATAATTCCCAGTTCATGTGTGATCAGGCTGGAAAGTGGTTGGAGAAAGCTTACATAGCCCATTGTCCCTGTCCTCACTGCCACAGTGGCCACAATGACTCTGGAGCAGCCTGTAGTAGGGTCTGGGGCAGAGAAAGGTGGCTCATTTTGACCAATGACTTTTTTTTGGGGGGGGGGGCAAGATTTACCAGGTGATTTCACGATCAACACCTACACCCAGAATCTAGGGACTTTAGAGTTAGACAGAATCCTCATATTTATTTTGTCTTTTTTTACTTTTCATTCCAAAACACTTTCAGATTTATGTAACAGTTGCAAATATCATGCAAAATTACTATATCCCACTCACATGGATTCTACCTTACATAACCACATTCCAGTGATGAATATCAAGAAACTAATACAATATGCCACTTTTATTTTTGTTTATCTTTTCTTTTTTAAATTGAAGTATAATTAATAAGCAGTGTTATATTCGTTCCAGGTGAGCAATGAAATGAATTAACAATTCTATACATTTTTCAGTGCTCATCAAGATAAATGTACTCTTAATCGTCTTTCTCTATTTCCCTCATTCCCTACCCACCTCCTCTCTGGCAGCCACTAGTTTATTCTCAGTATTTAAGAATCTTTTTGTCTCTTTTTTTTCTTTGTTTGCTCACTTATTTTGTTTTTTAATTCCCCATATGAGTGAAATCATATTGTATCTGTCTTTTTCTGACCGACTGATTTCACTTGACCATTCATCTTTGGATAAACACGGGTTTGTTTCCATATCTTGGCTATTGTAAATAATGCTGTAATAAACATACGGATGCCCATATCTTTTCAAATTAGTGTGTTCATTTTCTCAGGATAAATACTCAGTAGTTGAATTACTTGATCATATGGTAACTCTATTTTTAACTTTTTGAGGAACCTCCATACTATTTTCCACAGTGATTGCACTAGTTTGCATTCCCACCAACAGTGCACAAGGATTACTTTATCTCCACATCCTCACCAACACTTCCTACTTCTTCTTGTTTTGATTTTAGCCATTCTGATGGGTGTAAGCTGATATCTAATTGTGGTTTTAGTTTGCATTTCCCTGATGATGAGTGATGTTGACCATTTTTCCATATGTCTATTGGCCATCTATATGTCTTCTTTGGAAAAATGTCTGTTCAGGTCCTCTGTCCATTTTTTACTGGATTTATTTTTTTGGGGGGGTGTTGAGTTGCTTATATTTTGATATATAAATCAATATATTTTGAGTTTTCAAATATATTTATTAAGGGGTATTAACCCCTTATTGGATGTATCATTTGCAAATACCTTCTCTTGTTCAGTAGGTTGCCTTTTTGTTTTGTTGTCAAAAAGTTTTTATTTTGGAGTAGTCTCAATAGTTTAATTTTGCTTTTGTTTCCCTTGCCTGTGGAGACATAACTAGAAAAATATTTCAATGGCTGATGGTCAGAGAAATTGCTGCCTATATTTTCTTCTAGAACTGTTACAGTTTCAGGTCTCACATTTAGATCTTTAATTCATCTTGAGGATATTTTTGTGATAGTTTAAGAAAGTGGCATAGTTTCATTCTTTTGCTTGTAGCTGTCCAGTTTTCCCAGCACCATTTGTTGAAGAGACTCTCTTTTTCCCACTGCATATCTTGCCTCCTTTGTCAAAGATTAATTGACCATGAATGCGTGGGGTTTTTTCTAGGCTCTCTATTCTGTTCCACTGATCTATGTGTCTTGTGTGTGTGTGTGTGTGTGTGTGTGTGTGTGTGTGTGTGCCAGACCATACTGTTTTGATTATACAACTTTGTTGTATAATTTGAAATCTGGGATTGTGATGCCTCCAACTCTGTACTTCTTTCTCAAGACTGTTTTGGGTATTCTACCGCTTTTGTGATTCTATACAAATTTTAGGATTATTTGTTCTAGTTCTGTAAAATATGATGTTGGTATTTTGATAGGGATTACATTAAATTTGTAGATTACTTTGGGTAGTATGGACATTTTAACAGCATTAGTTCTTTCAATCCATGAGCATGGAATATCTTTCCATTGTTTTGTGTCATTTTCAATTTCTTTCATCAGTGTTTTACATTGTCCAGAGTACAAGTCTTTTATCTCTTTGGTTAAGTTTATTCCTAGGTGTTTTATTATGATATATCACTTTAATCTATAGGCCTTATTCAAAGTTCATCAATTGCCCAATTAGTATTCTTTATCTTGACCAGGATCACATATTGTATCATTTGTCTATCTCTATAGTCTCTTTTAATTTGAACCATTCCTCTACCTTTATCTTTCATAAGCTTAAATATTACTAACCAATTATTTTGAAGAATGTCCCTAATTTTAGGTTTGTTTAAAATTTCCTCAGTTGATGTATTTTTGGATAATAATGCCATGTCCTTGTTAGTGCATCATATCAAGAGGCACTCGTTGTTGCTGTCTCATTACTGGTGACATTAACATTGATCATCTAAAGTGATTTCTCCACATTAAAAAGTTATTCTTTTTCCTCTTGTAATCAATAAATGTGTTGGGGTAAAATACTTTGAGACTATGTCAATATCCTGTTTCTCATTATGCTTTTTAATCTAACATTCACCTATGAATATTAACACCCATGATGATTCTTACTACAGTATTGTTTGCCAAATGGTAATACTCTATTTCCAGCATTCCTTCTACATTTATATTTTATTTTTCTTAATGCTTTTTTAAAAGTTTATATTGAGAGAGAAAGTGAGCAAAAATGGGGTAGGGGCAGAGAGAGAGGGAGAGATAATTCCAAGCAGGCTCCGCACTGTCAGCACAGAACCTGACAAGGAGCTTGAACTCACAAACCACGAGATCATGACCTGCGTCAAAATCAAGAGTCAGAAGCTTAACTGACTGAGCCACCCAGATGCCTTTCCTTCTACATTTATTAACTGGAATGTTATTGTAAGGAAGAGGTTTCTTTTGTCATGATCCATATAGACTCCTGGATTCTTATCTTATTCTATGGGTTATTACATATTATTGTCAATACTTTTTTTTTCCTAAAAATTTCTGCAGATGTGGTCACTGGGAGGCTTTTCAAGTTGGATCTTGTGTTCTTTGACATGTCTCCATCATTTTTAGGTACTTCTTGGAAGGAATGTTAATGCTCAACCTAATCCAGCCTTAAATCACCTCAAAGTGCTCCTGGCAAGGTGTCACTGAAACTATGTTGGACAAACTCCAGCATTAGAGAACTTGCATATCCAGCACAGGATTATCCTTCTCCAGACAGTTCTGATGTCCAAGTACGCTTCTCAGTTTTGACTTTGTTTTCTCAGTCTTCCTAGCTATGCATAGTATACAACTGAAGGTTAGAGACTGAGCTAATCCTGACCAAAATTTTAACTTTACTCATAGAATTATAATTAAATAACTCTCATCCAGAATTGTAATTAGATAATCCAAAATTAGATAATCCAAATTAGTGATCTTGGGATTCGCTATTGCCAAAATGGCAGCTCATGCCTTCTCTTCTCTCTTAGCGTCAGTGCCCCACACCCAATGCAGACATCTAAGATTGAGCCTCCGCTTTGGTTACTAGTATTAACTTTTATCCAGTCCTTTTTGAAGAGTAAAGTCTGCATCTTCACCTGATGATGAGGCACCATGCTTTTCAATCTTGTTTTCGTAAGTCCTATTTCCTTCTGATGCTGGAGCCTTACTCCAAACAGTACTATGTGTGTGGTTTCAAGTGCTTGCTCAACGACCAGCAATACCTTGGGAACTTGTTAAAAAATACATATTTATGGACTCCTCTCCTGAATTACTGGGCAAATATTCTTAAACCTCAGATCTTCATCCATAAAGATGAAGTGCTTACTTTATAGGATTGTCAGGAAACGTCAATGAAATTATGCATGTGAAGTGCTTAGCATTCTGCTTGACCCAATCTAACTAGTAAACAGCATCAGCTGCTATTATTATTATATCAATATTACTGCCATAGCTGTTACTAGGCAAGTATCAAAAATGTATAAGATATTTTACTTTCTCCTGAATGAGTAAAAAGTAGATATCTAGAGGGGTGGCATTGCCCATTACCATTATATTTCATGTACAATAGGTGGCAGCAGAGGCTATATACATTGGCTCTAGTGGTCAAATAAGGGATATCATGGAATGGAACTCAGAAAAAATTGTGTTCTGTATGAAGATTTGTCATCTTCCTGTTATCTATAGGCTTGCAACCCAATTATCTATATAGAAAAGTCCTGGATTGGAAACAAAAGAGTTAACTTTCTCCTCTAAGGTCTACCATTTTTTTAGCCACTCTGGGATTCCATCTCTTGATCTGTCAAATGAGGATTTGATACTAGAGGATTTCCACAATTGCTTCCATATCTAAGACCTTATGCTTCTATTAACTGAGACTCTACAACCTGTTCTCAACGTTCTGTGTACAGATGATACTGATTTATCATTTCATGCTAGACTTCTCTGCTTACAAGAATTACATTCTTCTGTGCCAAGATGGCTATCATCACTAAATAAGACTAAACACAGTGAAAAGAAAGCTGCTTCTACTTCCTGCTGTATTTGCAATGTCCCACAATGGATGGCCAAATATTGGCTATGTTTTTCTTTTTTTTTAAATGTTTTATTTATTTCTAGGAGAGAGAGAGAGAGACAGCGTGAGCAGGGGAGGGTCAGAGAGAGAGGGAGTCACAGACTGAAACAGGCTCCAGGCTCTGAGCTGGCAGTCAGCACAGAGCCCGACGCGGGGCCCCAACCCACGAACCGCGAGATCATGACCTAAGCGAAAGTCGGACGCTTAACCGACTAAGCCACCCAGGCGCCCCTGGCTATGTTTTTCTATTTAACTCCTCACCTATCTGCTCCTCTGCCGAGTATTCTTCTTTCAGCCCAGGCATGCATTCTAAAATATCAAACTTTTTAAAAGCCATTCAAATTATACCTAAAGATTAGGATTTTGATGTCTATTAACTGTAATAGAGCTTTGAAATTGAAAACTAGTCCTGGACTCTCATTTCCCTTCATGCTCACCTCCAGTTCATCTGAAATCAGCTTAAATACCCATTGCTTTCATCATACTATCGTTTTCACTGGGCTTCCCTTTGTAGTATTAATATTTAACAACAATGACATCAACAACAGCTAAGTGTCTTGGAAGGCTTGCCAGGCACTGTTCTAAATGCTTTCCCTATATACCATCTCATTCAATTCTTACAATAATCCTACGAACAGGTGAGATATAAAAGCACTTTGTGGTTCTTGTTTGCTGATATCTCTCACCTTTTCCTTCAAGCCATTCTTTCCACACACATTTCAGAGCTATTTACCTGAATGTATCCCAAGCCTGCAACGTATTTTCCCATGGGCTTTGTCAGACTTTAACAAAGTTACTTTCCACAGTCCCACCCTTTAGCATGTTTCACTTCTACTTCCCATTTCATGTAAAATGAGATATATCTTATCTTTGCTTTTGTAAAACTTCATTTATTGTCAGTTTAATAATATTAATTTCAGTCCGTCATCATGTAGAGAAGCCCTAGATTGGAAACAAGAGTTAACTTCTAATCTGAGATCTGAGATATTCTTTATGATCATATTCACCTCTATGCTGTACATTAAAACATTTTTTTCCCAGAGTCCATGTGTAGTCATCATAGAAAACTTAGACAAGACAGAAAGCAAGGAAGAGGGTTAAGTTATAAATTCCAACATTTAAGGTCATCACAATGAATATTTTGTTAGAAACCTCTCGTTTTCCCATATACTTATATAATTGAGATGATACCATATTAAAAATGCTTTCAGTAACATTAATCAGGTGGAAATAATAATTCCTTTTCATTGCTTTGTTTGCCAGTCTAACATACCTCTAATAGCTGTATATGAGCTTTTGGAAAACTAACATTTCTATTGACCAATGTTTTCTGCCTAACCTACTTACCACCATTCTCTACTTCCAGTGAAGACAGAAAGGTTTATTTAAAAGAATTAAATTACTGTTATTCTGAAGCTCTAAATAGTTAAGGGATGTATTTTCAAGAGTATTATTTTTAGAACTTTAAAATATTTATCATTTAAAGAAAGAGAAGCACTCGCCTTCATCTCCATCATCCCCAAATGGGTAGAAGAGAGCAACGGCTAAATTGATGAACACGGCCAAGTTGAAGGAAATGCTCCCCCAGAGGGATATGTGCCTTGAGAACCAGAACAGCGCAGGGTTACCTAGGAAGCAACAAATGTGATGGGGCAAAACAGAATCATTAATTTTGATTTTAACACATGAACACCATTGAAACAACCTTTTACTAAATTGTGTTTCTGTAAAGTAGTATAAAAGCACATTTAAATAAACATTCAAAATGACTTATTTAAGAAAGTTTATAATCAATACCATAAGGGAGTTTTCTATTTGATTCCTTCTTTATTCTTCAGCCAATTTACACCCAAGCCATTGTAAAAGGGTAGGTAATTTTGCAATTGCTAAACATGGTCAGAAAAGGTGATTTTGTAATAATTCTCTCTGATACATCCCTAGAGCAGATTAGGGGAAAGACAGGTCAGTGGATGCCTGGGGCCCCTTTAACAGAACAGTATGTATCGCTTTGTAAGTCTGTGATATTGATAAATTCATCCCACTCCCAAGTCTTAGAGTCAAAAAGTGAAAAAAAAAAACAAAAAAAGCCCAAACAGATACATGTCTGACGAATATTCCTATGACCCAGTCAATTACCTGAAATTCTGAACCTTTAATAGCATGGCATAATACTGCTTACTGGGAACTCATGATTTAAAATATCTAATTTTTATTTATTTTTGAGAGAGAGAGAGAGAGAGAGAGAGGCAAAGAGAGAAGGAGAGAGAATCCCAAGCAGGCTCCATGCTGTCAACACAGAGCCCAATGTGGGGATTGATCTCACAGTGAGATCATGACCTGAGCTGAAATCAAGAGTTGGATGCTTAACCAGCTGAGCCACTCAGGCACCCTTTATGATATCTAAGTTTTAAACCTTAATGCTTCCTAAGAACTTGGGTTTGTAATAGCAGAAAAACATAAAAGATACAATAGGAAGTACTAATAAGTGGGAGAGGCTTTATTAAATATTTTCAGAAATGAGATTCTGTATTTATCTTCAGAAATGAATTAGTAAATGCATCTACTAAATATACTTCTCTTAAATAACTGAACAGATATGAAATGCATACAAATTTGACCAAATGACTATTTCAGAGCTTGTCCATTCTCTAACTCTTAAATATCTAAACATCAGATCTAAAATATTGGAGTTACCTAAGGGAGAAAGGAACATCAATTTTCAAGTAGAAATCATAAAATTTTCAATTGTGGTCTGTGAATTCCAATCTGGGATGTGCTGCTCCCTGCACTTCCCTTCAGTATATGTTGTTTTTCTTTATTCTCTTGGAATAAAGCATCTAAACGCTGAAAACAGGCTATGATTTGTTATGGCATTTAGTTGACTGATATATCTTAAATTGTAAACATCTGCATCTCCATCATTTTGATTAGGAGTCTTCCTTTTAAAAAGCAGAATATTGGGGCACCTGAGTGGCTCAGTTGGTTAAGCATCCAACTCTTGATTTTGGTTCAAGTCATGATCTCACAGTTCTTGAGATCTAGCCCCACACTAGGCTCTATGCTGACAGAGAGGAGCCTGCTTGGGATTCTTGTTTGGGATGCTCTCTCTCCCGTACTCTCTGCCTTTCCCCCACTCCCATTCCTCCCCCTGCCAATAAATAAATAAACTTAAAAAAATAAAAACTGGGGCCGCTTGGGTGGCTCAGTCGGTTGAGCATCCGACTTCGGCTCAGGTCATGATTTCATGGTTTGTGGGTTTGAGCCCCACGTCAGGCTTTATGCTGACAGCTAGCTCAGACCCTGTAGCCTGTCTTCAGATTCTGTGTCTCCCTCTCTCTCTGACCCTCCTCTGCTCATGCTGTCTCTATCTCTCTCTCAAAAATAAATAAAACATTAAGAAAAATAAAAAAATAAAAATAAAAACTGAACCTTAAGACAAAATTAAAAGATGTTGATATATTTGTAGTACATCCATCTAATGAATACATTTCTATCTATAATCTCATAACAAGTTGCTTCCAAATTTTAAACGTAAGATGTACACTGAAAATTACTTTTAATATTTTTTTCTAATTTTCTTAATGCTTATTTATTATTGAGAGAGAGAGACAGACAGACAGAGTGTGATTGGGGGAGGGACAGAGAGAGAGGGAGACACAGAATCTGAAGCAGGCTCCAGGCTCCAAGGTGTCAGCACAGAGCCCGGTGTGGGGCTCGAACTCACCAACTGTGAGATCATGTCCTGAGCTGAAGTCAGACGCTTAACCAACTGAGCCACCCAGGCATCCCAAGATTTGTTTTTGAGTAAGTGATAAAATATTTATCCAAAAAAGAACAAATCCCACAAGCACTAGTTCATTATTCAACTTACTTTAGTCAGGGATAAAATGTGTGCTTTTCAAATGTCCCAAATAAAATTGTTGAATCTTCATATATGTGTTCTGGACACCCAAAATTTTCTCTGAATTCCATAAGGTTCTAGCAAAATGCTAAGGGAGAGTCATTTCTTTATTATTTCCAAATATTCTGATAAGAAAGCCTAACAATGCATGCCATAATTATATCCAAAGATGGTGTATCTCAAGGTCCACTCAAATCCATAAACCATACTCAGTAAAGTTCCTAGGAAACTGGAATGATGAAGCATTGTTGATGGAGGTATTGAGAACATATGCCTGCTGGTCTGGAAAACATCCCACAAGGATAGATAAGACCTAATCTAGAGTTTCCCCCTACTAATTTTTGCTTAAGGCTCATGATATTCCTTACCTGGGAAAATAAATTAAAGTTTATTATAAACTTAAAAATTTTTAAAGTTTAGGGGTGCCTGGGTGGCTCAGTTGGTTAAGTGTCCAACTTCGGCTCAGGTTCTCATGGTTCTCAAGGTTCGTGACTTCAAGCCCCGCATCAGGCTCTGTGCTGTCAGCAGAGATCACTTCAGATCCTTTGTCTCTCTCTCACTGTGCCCTTCCCCCCCAAAATAAATAAACTTTAAAAAAAGAATTTAAAAATTTTAAAACTCAGTATTTCCAAATAGACTTGACTCATGTGATGTAAATCACGAGAACTGTATTATATTAATTTGGGGGTGGGGGGTGAGGAGAGGAGCAGAGGGTGAGGAAGAGAAAGAGAATCTCAAGCAGGCTCCACACTTATTGTGGAGCCCAACATGGGGCTCAATCTCATGACTGGGAGATTATGACTTGGGCTGAAATCAAGAAGGATGCTCAACTGACTGAGCCACCCAGGTACCCCAGTATAACACTGTTAAAAAAATTTTTTTACAGCTTATTTAGTTTTGAGACAGAGAGAGACAGAGCCTGAGCAGGGGAGGGGCAGAGAGAGACAGAGACATGGAATCTGAAACAGGCTCCAGGCTCTGAGCTGCCAGCACAGAACCTGACGCGGGGCTCGAACCCACGAACCGTGAGATCATGACCTAAGCCCAATTCAGACGCTTAACCGACTGAGCCACCCAGGTGCCCCCTAATTTTTAACCATAAAATTATAACATTGCTTTACTTGAATACAAGTGTCACAAAATTTTTAGTCTGATTTGGCAAGATGAAGATATTTTGAAAGAAAGAATGACTTTCAAGAAAACATTAAACATCTACTCACAAAATGGTAAGGTAATAGAGGACAAGCGTGCTGGTGCTGATGTCTCGCTGTCCCATTTACTGATTGTTAAGGTCAGTCAGAGCCCATTCAAGGACAGCAAACGTGCAGCTGTTCAGCAGTGGAAACATACAGCTGCAAACTTGCATTTCATAAGATTTATAAAACTACAGGATCAGCACTAAACGATGATCTAATTAGTCTTCTGTGTCTGTTAAGCCACAGGTGTCTCAGCTCCCACTCAGGTGTAGATTGAACTTACATTCTTAAGCCTATAAGTGACTTCAGTACCATCAAAGGGCAAGAAACTAAAAACCAATTTAGGGATGCCTGGGTGCTCAGTCGGTTAAGTGTCCAAGTTTTGGTTTCTGCTCAGGTCATGATCTCACGGTTTGGGAGATCAAGCTCGGTGTGTCCGGCTCTATGCTAACAGCACAAAGCCTGCTTGAGATTCTCCCCCATGCACACTCTCACTCAAAATAAATAAATAAGCATTATAAAGCCAATTTAAATGAATGCTGTTATGTATTCTAAAGTACCAATTTACCTACCATTATGCTCAAAACTAACCATTTTAGTTTATTGTACTTACTCCTGATTTTCTTCTGCCACTTCATTTCATTGTAGAGATCTTCAGTTTGCTGGAAAAAGTCATTCACTTTACTTCCTTGTTCATCCCTTTCAGTGGTATTGAACACACGACACTTGGATTCTCGCGTAAGGTATTCACATATATTGGGGACAGGAAAAACTATTTGTTCCATTGTCCTATCATGCCGAACAATCTGAAAATATTAATGTACATTTGCTTTAGCCTTTGGACACTTCAGTCTTAGACTATTTTGTGTTTTTAGCATCAGTTTATGAATGATATTTTATTAATTCAGGCTTAAAAAAATACACCAGCTGGAAATCCCTAAAATAATCCTTTAGTGTACTACTTTTCATGGTTGTCTTTAAGAAAAATTAACTGATGAATGTATCATAAATAGTATGTTATAAATAAAAAAAACCCAAATCTTTATTCCTTCTGGACTAACATTAAACTTTTGCCACCCATTTTTTATTTTCATGAGCTACACCAGAGAACTAGGAACTAAGTGATTGGCTACATAACCTTAAACACAGCACTTGGTGTATTTGCATCTTATTCTTAGCTTGTACTTCCTAAAAAGAGCTGTTGGGGACCAAATGACATACTCAACACGAAGTGCCCTGAGTTCTACAGAAAAAGGTGCTTTGTGTCATTAAAATGTTTCCTACTCATGGCAAAACATATTTTTGTAGGTATCAGATCCATTCAAGCATATAACTAGATGTAAATACTCCTTAATTTGAACTTGTCTCATTTGGTACTTGTGACAGTTTGATGTTAGACGAAACAAAACAAAAACCAGCTGAATATTTTCATACAAACCCACTATGCAACAAGGGTTTTTTTAGACTAAATCTCAAGGTACATGTGTATATACTCTGCTTAGCCCTCAAGAATGAGCCAGGATTGGTGTCAGCCAGAAGGACCATCCTATTCCCCTTCACCACGGGCTGGTATGGCGGCAAGCATGTGACCTAGTTCCAGGAAATGAGGCATAAGTAGAAATATCCTGGTGGCAGAGGAGAGGGAATCAGGAAAGATTCTGCTGCACATGAAAGAAACAAAATAATAATGCCAAAAAACTAAATACAAAAAAACTTCCTTTGGCCTGTATCCTCTTTCTTCCCACTTAGAACAAAAGGTAGTAGAAATGCAGGATGCCTTCAACTCTGGCAGCCATTTTGAAAGCTTGACGTGAACTATCACCAGCACATAAGGAAGACACAGAGAAAGATAGGAAAGGTCAGTGTGTCTGAAGACATCGCTGAGTCACTGAATTGTAGAATTATCGGTACCTGAAGACTTCCCTTTATGTAGGATACTCAAGTATATTTTTGTTCAAACCATTGTCAATATAGTGTTCTGCTGCTTTTAATGTAAGCTATCCTAAATGATTCGTAAGTATGCAAACTAAATACTAGAATACTATCATATAAACACACAAAAAAGGGGCGCCTGGGTTGCTCAGTTGGTTAAGCATCTGACTGGCTCAGGTCATGATCCCACGGTTAGTGGGTTTGAGGCCCCTGTTGAGCTCTGTGCTGACAGCTCACAGCCTCAAGTCTGCTTCAGATTCTGTGTCTCCCTCTCTCACTACTCCCTCCCCTGCTCGTGCTCTTTGTCTCTTTCTCTCAAAAATAAATAAACATTAAAAATAAAAAAATAAACATGTAAAATGAAATTTAGTAGCGGTAAATAAAATTCTCAAACAGAGGTTAAAGAAATCAATTGTACAAAAGAAAAACTGTACTTATTTGGTACTGCAGAAGAAAAAAAGAGGTCTGCTTGATCCAAAAGTGTCAAACTATATTTTTAAAAAATTCTCAGGATGCATTTAACAAATAGTGTCTCTATCCCATGATCTAGTGGGATATATTCCAGGGATGCAAGGAATGTTCAACATCCACAAATCAGTCAATGTGATGCAATACGGTAACAAAATAAAGCATTAAAATCATATAATCAGTTCACTAGATGCAAAAAAAGCATTTGAGAAAGTTCAACATCCATTTATGATAAAAACGTTCAACAAAGTGGATATAGAGGTAACATACATCAACATAAAGGCCATACATGACAAAGTCACACAGCTAACATCATATGTCAACAGTGCAAAGCTGAATGCTCTTCCTCTAAGATCAGTACCAAGACAATAATGTTACCACTTTTATTCAACATAGTATTGGAAGTCCCAGCCAGAGCAATTAGGCAGGTAAACAAAATAAAAGGCACCCAAATTGGAAAAAAATAAGTTAAATGGTCACTCTATCTAGAGGACATGATATTAGGATAGAAAACCCTAAATACTCCATCAAAAAAAGTGTTAGGAATACTAAACAAATTCAGTGAAGTGACAAGATACAAAAATCAATACATGAAAATCTGTTGTATTTCTATACACTAATAATGAACTATCAGAGAGAGAAATAAAGAAAACAATCTCATTTAGAATTGCATAAAAAAGAATACAATAGGGGCACCTGAGTGGCTCAGTCAGTTGAGCATCCAACTCTTGATTTTGGCTCAGGTCATGATCCCAGAGTCATGGGATCAAGCCCTGCATGGGGTTCCACACCGAGCATGAAGCCTACTTAAGATATTCCCTCTCTCTCCCTTCTGCCCCTCTCCCCAACTTGTGCACTCTTTCTTTCTCTAAAAAATAAAAAGAAAATTTAAAAAATACAATACCTAGAAATAAATTTAACCAAGGAGCTAAAAGATCTGTATATTAAAAACTATAAGCCACTAACAATATTGAAGATGCTACAAATAAATGGAAAAATATTTCATGCTAATGGTTTGGAAGAACTAATATTTTTAAAGTACATTTAAAGCAATATACAGATGCAATGCAATCCCTGTCAAAACTCCCATGGCATTTTTCAAATAGAACAAAACAGCCTAGCATAAAAGGAACAGTCCTAAAATTTGTATGGAGCCATTGAAGACCCCAAATAGCCAACACAATTTAAAGACAGAAATTACACTCCCTAATTTCAAACCATATTACAAAGCTATAGTAAATGAAACAGTGTGGTTTCATAAAAACAGAAAAACGGATTAATGGGACAGAATAGAGAGCCCAGAAATAAACCCATGCACATGTGGTCAATTAGTTGACCACGAAGGAACCAAGAATACACAATAAGGAAAGGACAGTCTCTTCAATAAATGGTTTTGGAAAATTGGACAGCTACATGCAAAAGAATGAAACTGGACCACTACCTCACACAATACATAAAAATTAACTCAAAATGATCAAACCTTAAACAGAAGACCTGAAGCCATAAAAAGTCTTAGGAGAAAACAGTAAGTTCCTTGACATAGGTCTTGAAGATGATGATTTAAATCAGGCACCAAAAGCAAAGGCAACAAAAGCGAAAATAAACAAGCAGGATTACGCGAAACTAAAAAGCTTTTGCACAGCAAAGGAAACCGTCAGCAAAATGAAAAGGCAAGCTACTGAATGGGAGAAAATACATGCAAATCAAATATCCAATAATGGGCTAACAGCCAAACTATATAAAGAATTCATGTAATTCATTAGCAGAAAAACCCAATCTGATTAAAAAATGGACAGAAGATCTGAATAGACAATTTTCCAAAGAAGACAGACAAATGAGCAACAAATACATTAAAAGACGCCCTGCATCATTCGTCATCAAGAAAATTCAAATCAAAACCACAGTGTGAAATCATCTCAGACATGTTAGAATGACTATTATCAAAAAGACTAGAAATGTCAAGTATTGGCGAAGATGCGGAGAAAAGGGAACCTTTGTGCACTGACGGTGGAACTGTAAATTGGTGTGGCCACTGTGGAAAACAATATAGAGGTTCCCGAAAAATTAAAACTGGAAATACTATACGATCCAGCAATTCCACTTTTGCATATTTATCCAAAGTAAACAGAAACACTAATTTGAAAAGATATCTGCACCCCCATGTTCATTATTTACAATTGTCAAATTAAGGAAACAACCTAAATATCAATGGATGAAAGGGTAAAGACAATGGTGGTATACATAACATACAGAGTGGAATATTTGCCATAAAGAAGAATGAAATCTCACCATTTGTGACAACAAATGGATGGACCTCAAGGGCATTATACTAAGTGAAATGAGTCAGAGAGAGAAAGCCAAACAGCACATGATCTCCCTTATATGTGGAATCTGAATGTAAATAGATACATACAATAGATGGTGGTTGCCAGAGGCAGGGGACTGGGTGTGGGAAAAATGGGTGCATTGTTTTTGACTTTTTAAAAATTTAAATTAAAAATTAGAATTATTTAAAAAAAAGACATAGAAGTTTATTTATTATAAACCAAACTATTCAGTCCCTTTATGAAATGTTGTGTTTGAGGGGCGCCTGGGTGGCTTAGTCGGTTAAGCGTCCGACTTTCGCTTGGGTCATGATCTCGCAGTTCGTGGGTTCGAGCCCCGCATCGGGCTCTGTGCTGACTGCCGGCTCAGAGCCTGGAGCCTGTTTCAGTCTGTGACTCCCTCTCTCTCTGACCCTCCCCTCCTCACGCTGTCTCTCTCTCTCTCTCTCCTAGAAATAAATAAAACATTAAAAAAAATATATTAAAAAAAAAAAGAAATGTTGTGTTTGATTCTGGATGTCACACTTTACAAGGGGGCACCTACTAATTGGAGGGATTGCCGCAGACTAGGGGGATGTATTAACTGTAAAAAGCCAAAATGGATAATGTTTTCAAAAGATTTATTCAACAAATGCCTATTCACTGCTTGGGCGTGGAGCTCTGAGGAATTCAATGAAAAAAAAACAACATGAATCCCAATCTATAGGAGCCTATAGCTTAGTGATCATCATGGTTCTTCAAATGGTACAGCCAAGCTATCACGCTAACAGAGGAACAAATGTTCTGAGCAGTGGGTAAACATTAAAGTGGGCTAGTGTGCACTCTTCACAAAAAATAACTTTCTAATTATTCAAATTGTTTAAAATTGGATCTGTTTCCTTCTGAAGTAGTGAGATCTCTATCACAGGAAGAACTGGGAGCGGAACAGGATCATCACAAAATAATTTCTCTCTGGATGGGTCATCCACAAGGTCCTTCAAATTTTTCCAGTGTCTTTCAGTCTATATCTTTAGAAAGCCTATCATTTTCAACAATAATCATTATTATGGTGGTGTTCCAGGCACAGTGTCAGTTTTGGAAATATAGGGATGATCAAGAATGGCCCCTGCCTCAAGTAGGGGACAAGTGATACATAAGATATGTATGATATATTTAACAGCATGATCAAACTGCCATGGGAGGTGCAGTGGCTAAAACTAACGAATGCCTGATAGAAGGGATAGAGCCTTTCTGAGTAGTGCATATGAGCGGGTCTTCCAATGAGCACGAGGATTGGTCAACATGTAGAAGTCAGACCATCAGTCCAGACTGTTCCTTTGAATCCTGGACTTCTGTACCCAACTTCATGCATGCCTCAAAGTCACCTAAAGTTCAATTTATCCAAGAACCAAGAAATGGTCTGCCTCTCTCTGGGGTCTCAGAGCTAGGACCCCAATGCACAGCACCATTTCTGTTATTTATTCAGACCAGAAGCCTAGGGGCATCCTTTTCTATACCATTTTCCTTAGGTTGTCACATTTTATAAGGAGCATTATAAATATCTTACACACACACACACACACACACACTACATGTATATTTTTCTCCAGTGTAGTCTTCAATACCACTATCATTTATAATCGTTCTTTTGAAAGGAGTCAACCTCGCTCATATGTTCTTTCACACCTTTCTTTCATTTACTTCTATCTGAAATTCTGTGCCCATTCTTTAACGAAGAAACTTCTACTCAATCTTTAATATATTTTTTTGGCAACTGTCTCTATGAAATCCATCCTGAAACTCCCCAGGCACAGTTAATTGATGTTTTCTCTACGTTTCCTTGGCCCTTTGTTTATGCACTTACTACACAGAATTATCTTCTGTATGTGTTTTTAACTGATAGACAGTAAGTGATCTGCTAACAAATTACTAAAGTTGTGTTTATGGTGAACTCGCTCCTCATTGCTGGGAAACCAGTAAAAATCCAATCTCAAATGACAGCCCCCATCTCTCACACAGGTATGAACTGGACCTTTCCTCTGACCCACCCAGTCCACTTGCTATTCCTGTCTCTTCTAATCCTGTAGCTTTGTACTGTGACTTCTGGGACCTTCCTCACAACCCAAGTGGTTTGGTGATAAATCTGTATCAACTTCCCCAGTTTCCTGACTTGGCCAGCCTCTCAGTCTCTAAGCAGCTGATGCAATAAGCAATGTTTTTGCTGCTGGTCCAGCTCATGGGTTCTACCAGGGTCAAGTCTCCCGCTCAGGCCATAGTATTATTCATGTTTATAAACGTGAGCAAGAGATCCATTTTGTGATACGAGGTAATAATGCTCATTATCCCAAATGTTTGGTGATAGGAAACAACAAGGTGTAGCGATAACATACCATGAGAGTTAATAGCAATGATACCCATCATGCATTCTGCTGAAAACTAAAAAAATACCTGCCAAAGTGAATAAATGTATGAATGTAATTTACGAGTGACAAGCATCAACTGCTCTGCTCACTTCTGCCTGATTAGCTCTGCCAACTAGTGTCAAAATGATACCATAGCTAGTAAATGACAGCCAGATGGGTCTCACAACACATAATGATAAGTCCGTGTTGACCTCCACCTTCTGAACTGCCATTAACTATTAAATAATGCTTCATTTAGGGGGTGGGACATCAATTGCTGCGTACTGAAAATGGAAACTGCTATAAATCATTCCAACTTTATGCTATTGATATGAACACTTTATAGTGCCTTCCATACTTCTGAACACCATCTCACCCAGATATTTAATTAGCCTTTTAGAGTTTTTACAGAGTGTGCTTTTCTTGAATGATACTTCTATTATAATATCTTTTCATGAAAACACCACTGCTCTGCAATGATTGCTTCTATGACCAAAACAAAACAAAAATGACATTAATTACAAAAGACCATTTACATATAGTTCTGCCCCAAAACTAAAGACCACTGTGAAAGATATGCACCTTGATTTCTTATAGATGACTCCCCCCATCTTAACTTTTGATATATACTTTTCCAGTCTGTATTTTTCAATTCTGCCTCATTGTTCTAGGAAACAATTATGAAAATGGTCTGAAATAGAAAGTGAACATATATTTTCACAGTTGATCCCTTTCAAGAAATAATTGATGGTTACCTCGATCTGTGCAGTGTGGTTGGCATAATATTTTAAGGCTTCATCCCCGTCATCTGGATCTGATCCTGGTTTGAGCATCTGCTGTAAGAGTTTGTTGTGACGGGCCAACTAGAGGGAAGAGAAAGGAAAAGAATTTAGGTCTCTTGTTCTACCTTTCCTGGGATTAAACTTTGAAATAACTTTGTCCACTTGTACACACAGCTTCACAGTTCTGGGCTTAATGGTGATTAATTACACTTCAGGAAGGCATGTCCATTTGAAAGGAATAAATAATGAAACTATGAGGATCAGCTGTTATTACCATATCAGTTGTACATTTTTTTACTTGGCAATGCAGATTTTCTTCGCATGAGAAGACCGTGTCTCACCCAGAGTAGGTAGGTGTTCACTTAATATCTGTTGATTAAATTATATCTTAGATAAATGTGTAATTGTACCAGGAAGAAGAAACACCTACAGAGATATGTAACTGATACTCCCTATAATAAATTTAAAATATGTGCATATCTGAAACAACCTGATCAGCAGTGTGGTACTTCAGTACAGATATAAATGGTAGCTTCTATATACATGAATAAATAGGTATTTATATTTCAAAGGAATTTCTCTTAGGGAATCTAATCAAAGCTCTACATTAGCAGTTTGTACTAAAGTCCTATGCTTCTGAATATTCTTATGTGAGAATTCGCACTTTTCTCGGTTTTATTAGGAGTGGGGGCATCTAAAGAACAAAAATTTCACCACAAATTATCTTAAATTTCTGTTGATAGAAGTAATCTTTCTCTCCCATTTGAATGTCTATAACATCTGTTACTAGTTCTCTCACTTTGTAGATAACTAATACTTATTGCCTTCACATGTCACTTTTATGCCTGTCTTCAACAATTCCTGAAGCCCTGCAATGTCTTTCACCTTTCAGGTATTCTATTTATGCCTCAAGTTTCCTGAGGGCTTCTAGGAACAAAGAATCTCCATATAATTCTTATTCCCGGCATCATTTCTATCTCTTACCCTGTGCCAGCCACTATCCTAAACACTTAAGTGGATGATCTCATTTGATCCTTCTAGGAAATCCTAAAGTAGGCACTCGCATTATCCCTATTTTACAGATGAGGAAACTGAGGCACAGAACATTTCAGGGGGTTGTCCATGATAATGTAACTAGAAAATGATAGAGCCAGTATTGAACTCAAGCAGTATGGCTCCAGAATCAGTATTCTTAACGTTACAGAGAAATAAATAAGTCATTGTACTATTCTTGAGATGTTAATTCAAATTGTGATTATGAAGAATGGAGATAAATTTTAAACAGTAACCCAGGACCTATAAAACCTAATAAACATTATTCTTGTAAGTGGTAACATGGTAAATTAGATATTCATTCCATTGATGGTGCTCTAGAGCAAATCATTTTCGAAGCTATTATTTTAGACTGGCTTTCAGGCATATTTATAATTCACTCAAGAAAACCATTTACATTTCATTCCTGACTAAATGTGAATTATACAGATTTTTATTACAAACTGTAGTCATGAAATTTGTTGCGACTTATAGGTGCTTCTAAAATTCTAAATATGTTTCAAAGGATACAATTATTATAATCATTTAGGCTCATTAGCATATGTTTTAAGAAGTTTGTGGAAGGTGAAATTGGCATGATTTGTTTACAGTTGGCATCTAGGGCATGAAAGAAAGAGAGGAGTGAGGATAGACTCCAAAAGTATAGTCCTGAGCAACTGAAGGTTAAGAAATGCCATTAACTAAGGAAAAATGCAGAAAGAACATATTTAGGGAGAGAAAATCAAGACTTTGGTTTTGGACTCATGAAACTTTATCTATCATGCAAAAGGAAATGATGAGCAGGCTGTTGGATGGACATGTTTGTTCCAGGAGTTCTAGGCAAGGTTCAGGACTGGAACTATATACTGAGGTGTCATCAGTATATGCCTCATATTTAAAATCATGAGCCCTTGTGTAGCAACATGGATGGACCTTGAGGGTGTTATGCTGAGCGAAATAAGTCAGGCAGAGAAGGACAAATATCATATGTTTGCACGTATAGGAGGATTACGAGGAACTTAACTGAGGAACAAGGGGGAGAAGAAGGGGGGAAATGGTGGCGGAAAGGGAGAGAGGCAAACCATGAGAGACTCTTGAATGCTGACAAAAACTGAGGACTGATGGATGTGGGGGGGAGGGGGGATGGGCATGGAGGAGGACACTTGTGGGGATGAGCACTGGGTGTTATGTGGAAACTGATTTGACAATAAACTATTTGTAAAAAAATAATAATAATAAAAAAAATAAAATCATGAGCCTTAATGAGATGACCCAAAATGAGCTCAGACAGAGAAAAGAGATCCAAAGAACACCAACAGCAGTTAGGAAGAGGAGTGGAATTAGCAAATCCCTGAGAAATTTGGGCCAGGGAGGTCGGAACAACACCAGTGAAATCAGGGATCCTGGCAGCCAAATGAAGAAAGAACTTCAAGATGGAGGGAGTGATTATTTGTGCCAAAAGCTGAAGACAGTTGAATCGGATGAGGACCAGTTAAAAGTCACTGATAACCTTGACAGCAACAGTTTCAGGGAGTGGTGGACACCAAAGCCTAATGTAGTGAACTGAAGTAAGAATGGGTGGATAAGAAGTATAAACAATGAGTGTAGACAGCTCTTCAAAAGTACCGCTACAAGGGGGAGCCAAGAGATAGGATGGTAGCTAGAAAAATGGATAAGGCAAAAAGGAGGTATTTTTAAAGATGAGAATCATAACATCATGTTCGTTTGATTTTGAGAGAGACGGAATGTTTGCTAAAACAACATCTGGACTAGGTGAGAATGGGACGATATAATATGTAAGTGCAAGGTTTTTGCCTTAGAAACAAATTCAACCATACTGACAGCAGAGCTATGGGCACAGATTCAGGAGGGTGGCAGCTTTGATTATGGGAACACAGAAAAGTTTTGCATTTTTTCCTGGCTACTTTTATTTTCTCAGTGTAGTAGGAAGCTGATAATGAGGATGAGAGAGGAGGTGTTGGAAATTTGAGGAAGATAAGACACGGGACAGTGAGCTAGGGAAAGTGAACATGCTTGGAAAACGTCGTAAGATTGTCAGGAAGCCCTAAGAGCTCCCTTTCTGTTACGATTAAAGTGAGGTCAGTAAGCATGTTGTGTGTTTCTCTCCAGTGAGGTTCAGCTGTCTGGGTCCAGGCATAAGTAGACAGAGTTGTAATAATGGGATTTGTGGTTTTTCAGGACAAGGTCAACAACACACCAAAAGGAGATACATGGAAATTAAGAGTCTACGCAAGGAATTTAAATGGGACCATGGAATCTAAGCTGAATTACGAAGGAAATGAAACCAAGAAGGACAATGAAAAGGTGGTAGGATCCACGAATTGTAGCTTCTAATGTCTTTTAAAAAATGTGTTGCATTTGAAGTGCTAGAAGAAAGTACTAGTTAGGAAAGGCAAGTCAGACTGAGAAACTTGAAGGTGAACTCACTGACAGAGGGCAGGGGGCAGTGACTAGTTATGATCAGGTTTTAGGTGTGTGCATTTGTCTATCATCTGACCTCCACCACCACACTGCTCTGAGCCACCATCTTCCCTCACCTGGAAACGTGCAATAGCCTTTAACGGGTCTCTCCGAGTCACCCTGGGCCCCCAGAGTCTAGCCTTAACACAAGAGCAAGTCATCCTTTTGGTCTAATCATTCCTCTTTGACTCAAAACCCTCCAATGGCTCCATCTCATTTAGAGATAGAGCCAAGTCTTTACCATGGCCAATAAGAACTACAGAGTCTGGCCTTGCTACACACCTTTCTCAATTCCTCTTCTGGCACCCTCCCCACCGTCCAGCCATACTGGGCTCCTGACTGTTCCTTCAACCTGAGAAGCATGTATCCATCTCAAGGGTTTGTAGGTGTTCCCTTTCCCTGGATTTTCTTCCTCTAAACACCTGCATGGTTTGCTTCCTCACCTCCTTCAGGGCTCCTTTCAAATACTGGCTTATCAACAGCTATGCTTTGAATAATCAACTCGTCCACCTCCCCTAATACATCCAACAACATTTCCTCCTTTATTTTTCCCCATTGCATACTACGATCTGACATATCATATTTTATTATCAATCTCTTCATTAACTGTCCCTGCCACAACAGAGTAAGCTTATGTTCTTAGAGAACACAGATTTTCATCCATTTCGTTCACTGTTATATTTCCAAGGCTTAGAACAGTGTCTGACACACAGTACTCAATACATATTTGTTTAATAAATTAGGCATAAATATCAGAAATCTTAAATCATAAACAAGGATAGCTTTCCAATGTGAAACATCAATTTGAATAATTTCTTATAAATCTATTAAAAACGTTTACATCTTTATAGTTACTTCATAGTGTGAAAATTAATATAATGATTTTAGGAAATCAATAATGCTATTTTATGTGATATAATTAATAGTACAAATCTATACAGATAACTTTCATTGAGTATGTGCTACTTAACAGAAACATAGCAGGACTTCTCTCTTTCCTGCAGTGTTAATGAGGTGATTCTACATTGTCCTGGTTTTTATTTTTTTTTGAAGATAATGGCACTCTCAAAAACACTTTAAAAAATAAGATGTGGAGGCCTCCCTCACATGTTCATTTAAAAAATATTTTTATTCATAATTATATATGTTATCTACACATATCTTGGAAAATTCAAAGTATATAATAAGAAAAAACTAAATAGAAATAACTATACCATTTCCCTGCCTGGATATCTTTCACATTCTTCATAACTAAGAGCCTTTCCGGACTAAGTAGCCTAGTTTGCTCTTCCTTGCTTTGTGTTCAGATGGTGCCCTGTAACATACCTAGATTGCAAAATTCTCATATTGTATTATGTCTCTCCAGTAGGCTATGACAGTTTCAAGGAAAAGGATTTGTCTTAACCTCTACATTCTCAGAGTCAAAAACAGAATGTGATACACCAAAGAGACACAATAGATATTTGCTAAAGAAACAAGTTAGTGAAAGACATTCATTATGTATTTATGGGCAAAAACTCTTAAACCTCAATGAATTATCTCTCTGTTTCCTCCTTGATAAATAGCAAAGGCCAAAGAAATACAGTTTGACATAAGATGGTGGTAGAAGTCCCAGGTAGAATTTCCTAGAAATAAAACATTTTAATACTCTTTTCTTATTTCATAGTTAATTCATGTACTTATATTCCTTCTGCTACACTGCAAGCTATTTGGAGAAGAAGGAACTGAGTACTCAATAAATGTGGGATTGAACCCTGTGAAGCAAGGATAGTATCCCTATTATATAAATAAAATACAAAAGTAGACTATCTCAATAATTCTAAAACATGTGCTTTCAATATAGAACTCTCTGGTCCAAGTTTACAGTTTACTAGAAGCACAGTATAAATTCTCAGAGACCAGATAACATATGACCAACAATTTTAAGAGTTAGTTCCCTATATATGCAATCCTGTTAAAAATATTATCTAGAGGGGCGCCTGGGTGGCTTAGTCGGTTAAGCGTCCGACTTTCGCTTGGGTCATGATCTCGCGGTTCGTGGGTTCGAGCCCCGCGTCGGGCTCTGTGCTGACTGCCAGCTCAGAGCCTGGAGCCTGTTTCAGTCTGTGACTCCCTCTCTCTCTGACCCTCCCCTGCTCACGCTGTCTCTCTCCCTCTCTCTCTTAGAAATAAATAAAACATTTAAAAAAAAAACATTATCTAGAATGGCCATGCTGCCAATCAAAAAGACAGTTTTTTTCTTGTGATGGGCTCTTCACTTTAGCCAATTTTCTCTACCATTACCTGGCATATACCTTTTCTATGACACAAATAAAGAAAAACAATCCCTGAATCCAAAGAAGCAATAGTACCATTTTATATCATGTGCTTTGGAAACCAAATGTGGAAAAAAACAAAAAACAAAACAAAAAAAACCTTGATAAGTCTAGACAAGTACAGCACTTCTGTGGAGATCCATCATAATGAGAAGTCTAATTTAAATCTTAATTAACAACTTGAAAAGAATTAATGAAGACATACAAGGATAGTCATCTTATGATATCCAACTTTGGTTCACAGAGACCCTCTCACAACAGTACTTGAAATTAGGTGATGTCACTGCACAACATGGTCTGGAAAACCAACCATCCATCAGTGTTTCTATTAATGAGAATCTGAACTTGGGCATCATCACTGAATACTAAAAAGGAATAATGTTATAGTTAGAAAATCTCTGAGACCTAGAAATATAATCCACAACAGTCTTTATTAGGTGAAACTGTAGCAATTGTTTTATACATGGCATGGACTTGATGCCTACATTGGCCACACCTGCTTGGTAAATGGTGATGAAAGAATTTTACCAATAAAAAACCCTTATTAGCTCATTATAGCTTGTTAGCTATAAACAGAAAAACTAGACTGAGATAATTTATCCCTTTCATAATATTAAAGTTTCAAAAAATGCAATGTAATACATGAGCAGATACAGACACATTTATTAGTGAGAAAGAAGTCAAAGCATTGGTGGATGGTTAGCCTTATAAAAGAATAAAGACATAAGCCCCACAGGGAAAGAGTCCCTTGAATGCATGGGGATTCTTTCATTATACGTTGGGGAACAAAAAGTAAAATCATGCACTTCATTACTAATCATGACTTATTTCCAACTTAAATACATAACAACTTTAAACGGAAATAAAAATTTGTACATATGCATAAAATATATACACACTCATGAGTACAAACCATACACACACACATATAATCTACAGCTGAGTCTTTAAGTAACACTGTGCAGCTTCTTAAATCTAAGCTTAGGGAATAAAGATGACAGATTAAGGCTTTTCATTTTTAGCAGCATCCCTTATTAAACCATTTACAGTTATCTTCTTATCATTAGGATTCTGATTCATTTCAGTTTGGGTCCAAAGAAGGATGGCATAAAAAAAAAAATCAAGCAACTGCAGCTTGAATGATAGTCAATAATAATTATTCTTTGGCACTTCTCATGTGTGATTTTTTTCATGTGAGTTCCACTTGTATTAATTGGTGAAACTGACAGAGCAACTGCCTTTCCAAAGATCACAAGGTGAGCTGGAGCCTGAAGTCAGAATAATTGGCTTGTACGTTTATGTTAATAATTGTACAATGCTTTTATAGCAAACACTCTTCCTTGCAGAAGAAGAAAGAAATCATCAGAAGAGGATATAAACTAAAGTTTTTACCTTTTCTAACATGCTTAAAATACACAAACCTATTTTCAAAACATCGATTTTCCTCTGATTTGGTGTTTCTGTTATGTGCAAAGCAAAAAAACTACTGTGGGATTGTAGAGATAAGTAAGACTTATTCTTTCTTTAAGCAATCTACTTTCTAGTTGGAGGAATGAAAAACAATTCTAGAAATGTAATTAATATGAGGGAAAATATGGGCAGGAATGTAAGAGACCACATTTGGTTGGTAGCACTGGGAGAAGAAGCATATAAAAAATGCATCTGATAAAGGTTTTAAAGAATGGGTAAAATGTCCACAGGTAGGAAGCGGGAGGTGAGGATGTCATGAGGAAGCCCTTCTTAGGGGACAGGGGGACCGGCGTGAAGAAAGTCACAGAAGATGGGTAGAGACAGACAGGTCTAGAATCTGCAATCATACTAAATGGCCATGTAGGAGTTTGAACAGAGAATACTATTGAAGGTTGAATTGTGTCCACCAAAAAGATAGATTCAAGTCCTAACCCCTAATATCTGTGAATGTGATCTTACTTGAATATAGGGTCTTTGCAGATGCATTTAGTGAAGATGACGTCATACTGGATGAAGGATGCAAAGACTAGTGTCCTTATAAGAAGAGGGAAATTTAGGGGCGCCTGGGTGGCTTAGTCGGTTAAGCGTCCGACTTTCACTTAGGTCATGATCTTGCGGTTCGTGGGTCCGAGCCCCGCGTCGGGCTCTGTGCTGACTGCCAGCTCAGAGCCTGGAGCCTATTTCGGAGTCTGTGACTCCCTCTCTCTCTGACCCTCCTCTGCTCACGCTGTCTCTCTCTCTCCTAGAAATAAATAAAAATATTAAAAAAAAAAAAAAGAAGAAGAGGGAAATTTGGACAGAGTCACAGACACACAGGAGAATGCCATGTAATAACAGGAGAGACAGGACTGATAGGCCAAACAGCACCAAGGGCTGCTGGCTACCAGCAGAAGTGAAGAAGGGGCTGGTAAGGACCCTACTTTAGAGCCTTCAGGGGGAGCATGGCTCTGTCAGCACCTTCACTTAGGATTTGCAGCCCCCAGAACTGGAAGCGAATAAACATCTGCTGTTTTAGACAATCAGAATTGTGGTAATTTGGCACAGCAGCCACAGGATGCTGTATGAGTCTGTTTGGGTTGCTGAGATCTTTTTACTCATTCTTTTCCACTTCTATTAGAAGAAGAATTGGGGGATAGAGAGAAACCATTTGGGAATAGTGCCAACTGTCCAGAGCTGCTCTCAGTACTACAAAATCCCTTATAAAGAAAACAGCCCAAAGAAGAAATAACTGTCCCTCTAGAACATTGATACCAGAGTTATGATTGTACTCGGAGTAGGGTCAAACTCATGTTAAGAAGAAAAGCTTTCCCAAATGAGACTGAACTGTGTGGTCTCAGCAATAAAATATTCACTGTGGTAGGGGTATTTGCACTTAGACACTTTGCAAGCATATAAACTTCTGGCATTTCTGGTAGAGAGGATCATATCCTCTCTACTTCAATCAGTAGAATCTAGGCTGCAGGAAACCCTCAGGGATTTCCAAATTAAATGAGGTTAAATAGTGAAAGATGCAGAAATGGTGGCATTTCCAGAAGAGGCTGAGAACATTAGAGAGTTAGGGGTGAGGGGTAAAATACGGGGAGGAGAAGTGGATGGGTATTACAGATAATGGGTTTGATATTATGTATACAATATCTATAAAGTATTATAGATAAGGCTTTGGGAAGCAGAGGAAAGTACTGATTCTCCACCAAAGAGTGTAATGAAATGGATTAGCCGGAAAATATCAGTCCTTCTTAAAGTCAACGTTAGTTCTTTTCTCCTTCCCAGACTTGCTTGTTCCCTAGGGGTTGTCCATAATGTCCTGCAGAATTTGGATTTTAACTAGAATGGAAGGAGAAAAACATAATGTTTATTTTTCTGGACCTCCAAAAGAATCCAAAGAGAACACCTCAGGGGTGTCTGGGTGGCTCAGTCAGTTAAGCATCCAACTATTGATTTCAGCTCAGGTCAAGATCTTATAGTTTGTGAGATGGAGCCCTGCTTCGGGCTCTCTGCTGACAGCCTGGAGCCTGCCTGGGATTCTCTCTCTCTCTCTCTCTCTCTCTCTCTCTCCCCTTCCCCTGCTCTTGCACACACACATTCTCTCTCTCTCTCTCAAAATAAATAAATAAACTTTAAAAAAGCCAAAAAACCAAAGAGAAAGCCTCAAAGAAAGCATGGCCACGAGGAAAGCATTAGCAATGGACAGGAAAGAAAACAGAGGGGCAGTCATTCTGAGAAATATGAATCAGTAAGCCTGGGGAAGAGACACAAAACCCTGAGCACCTGAGAGGCAGTTGTGGGGGACGGGTGGACCACCAGACCAAAGACCTCAGACCCAAAGGAAAGCACGAGATCCCAGGACTGTTTCCTCATCCCTGCCACATACCACAACCATAGGGAAGTAAGGAACCAGTCCCTTCCCTCTTCCCACAGGACTGAAGAAGCCTAGAATGCCAACATTACTCTACACTTTATCAAAGGAGTTGATAAAGGAGCATCTTTATAAGAGGGGTTTAAAAACTATATAGGTTTTATTCATCCAATATCTAAAATAAATTCTTATGGTTCTTAGAAAGCAGTTTATTATTTCCATTGTGGCCAAACCAAGACAAAGATGTACAAAATGAAAAGAAGTTCACCAAAACCAACAACCAACTAAACAAACAAACAAACAAAAACCAAACAAAACCAAAACAAAACCCCTCAATCTTCAGATGGTCTGGGCTCCTATTCATTAGGGTCTGTCTAACATCACAGTAAAATAAAAAAAAGACCTTTCATTATTATAATGAAGATATGTTTGGTATGCTCAACCTTCAAAGCAGGGCAAAGTAGGAACGAAGAAACATAAGTGGCCTGCAAGAAAAAAATGCATTTTTAAATGATTTAAGGTAGTGAGTTATATTTGCACTACGGTTTTGACATAAAGCATTCTTAGCATTGTGATGAAGAATCTAGCTTTCCTTGTGACTGCTAAAATTCATCCTAAGGGAATGGTTCTCCAAGTTTGGGTCCTGAGCCAGCTGCCTCAGCATCTCCTAGGAACTCCTCACAAATGCAAATTCCTAGGCTCTGCCTCAGGGCCCCTTAGAATCGGAATTGCTGTGGGTGGAGCCTGGCAACCACCTTAGCAAGTCCTGCAGGGTATTTCAATCCTGTCAACATTTAAGAACCACCGTCCTCACAGATAGGAAATTTTACCACCAGGGCCAATTCTGGACAGGAATCCACTTTCCTTTTAAATCTAAAACTAAAGAAGCAACAGTTTTTTTAAAGGAGTATTTTTCCTTCCCTACAAGACCCTATAAGAAAAATGTAAACATTATTAGATATTCTTAATAACAGTAAATATTTTCCTGAACATTTTTTTCAGTTGTAACTGAGATCAGACATATAAAAAGTATTCCATTTAGTTTTTAAAAACTGGCCATCTATCTACTATATGATTTCACTCCTATGTAGAATTTAAGAAACAAAACAGATGAACAGAAGGAAATGAAAGAAAAAAAGAAAAAGGGAGGCAAACCATGAACACTAAGGATAGAGAATAAACTGAGGGTTGATGGAGGGGTTGCAGGTAAGGCATGGGCTAAGTGGCTGATGGGCATTAAAGAGGACCCTTGGGCTGAGCACGGGGTTATATATAAGTGATGAATTGCTAACTTCTACTCCTGAAACCAATACTATATGTTAACTAACTGGAATTTAAATAAAAACTTGAAAGAAAAATAAACTATGAGTAAGTAAGTAAATAAATATTGGCCATTTATCACTCATAGCTTTAATTTCTAAGCTCATTTTACACTTTTAAAAATATTTCTGTGCTAAAACCCCATTTGAGTAAAAATATTAGCTTATAAGGAGGTTTATATAATAGATATCAAAATATATAGTCTAGTTTATAAAATTAGTTTATATACTTATTTTCATGAAAAGAGTAGATGAACAAAATTATCTTCTAAAACAAACTTTTTCCCTACAATTATTTAAGTCAAATTTATTCTTGAGTGTGATTTTGTTCAACTAGAATAGGTCATACTTTCTTTTACTTCAGGACTTCAAAAGCTATATGTATTAGGATTTTATAAAAAAAAATTTATCATTTTAAGAAAAAATACCTGTCATTTTATATTTTTCAGGCAAAATTTAATGAAGTATCATGCTTAATTGCTTCTGATATCACGGTAAGAAAATACATCAATATTTTCTGAATGACTAAAACTACATGAAAAAAACTACATGAAAATAGTAGGTCATTTTATTTGAAATCAGTATTTCAGAAAAATATCTACATTAATCATTGTTGTAGTGTCCTATTCAAAATGGATAAAATATTTCAAGGTGAGAAGCCAAAAAGGAATCTGATTTTACATGTTTCATGTGATTATCCAAAACACAAATAAACATTAATAAAAAAAAGAAAGTAGCAACTAATCTCTAGGAAACCCCCAAATGATGTACACTTGGATTTTTTGCTTTTGTTCTATAGAACTGATGAAAGACAGACACTCATTCAGACTCTATTTCTTTCTGATGTTCATAAAGATAAGTTTTTGAAATTTCTGGGTCTCAATATTCCTATACAGGAAGTAATGCATTTCTTCAGATCCAGAGATGAGAGAATATTACTACTTGAGTAGCTCTATCAAGCACTTACAAATAAGTGTGTTGGATATTTCCCATCCATGTTCCCTCCCTAATGATTTTTCAAATGTGATCTGCTGGTAATACCAGCAGAACACAAGGATACTTCTCCGTGACAATTCAGATAATGATATGTGAGTGTGAAATACTGTTTATTTGATTTTAGTGTGTCTCCCTCACCTAAACTATAAGTTTCAGAGGACAGGAATTTTGTTTTGTTCACTGTTGTATCCCATGCCTCCAGAGTAGTGTCCGGAACCAAATGGGTCCTTAATAAATATTTATTGAATAGATGGATGGCATGGAATGTTTCTGTATGACCAATTTTTAATGGTATATGTTTCTAGTTTTCCAGAGGAGATTGATTTTTAGGAAATGTTGAATTACAATTTGTAAATGTGAAAGATGTTTTAGTTCTTATTTATGGAATAAAGTGATTAGTCATTTGCTTACAACATAAAGAAAATAAGAATTATACTGTCCCTTACCTCTTCAGAAGCATTCTAATTTTTTCACTGTTTCTAGTGATTCTTTTTTTCTAAGACAAGCACCGAGAGGTAAAAAGGACCATCTTTTTTTGAGGCCTCTGACCATATTATAATAATAGGTCTTACAGTTGACTGGAAAAACATTAGAGGGTCCTTGCTCTCAAAGCAATTGTTGGAGAGAGTGGGCCTTATGATTCACACCGAGGGATGATCTCTGGTTCTGCCACTGACCTTTCACGGGAACACGTACAAATCACTTGACCTTTTTATGTCTAATTTACCTGGCCGAGAGATAACAGGAATACCTACACTACCATATTAAAGAGAATTACTGAAGGATCTGTGTTCTTAATGTTCCTTATGTCCCTGGACCAACCAGGCTTAGTGAAGAGCACAGTATTACTCATTACTCTCCCCTATGATACACCTATTCTAAGAATGAGTCAATTGCTTTTCTGTTGCTCAAAGACATGACAAAGCCACTTTCAAGTGGGTTAATTAAAGGCTTGGAATGATAATGATGAGTTCCACAACAGTTCTCACACCGCCAGTGTGCTCAGGAATCCAATCTGAAGTGCGCAAATTAGCCAGATGTAAAATCGGGGGTGGAATGTGGGGAACTGAGAAGAAGCACTACGAGATCATTTTCAGGAACTTTAAGCTCAATTGCTTGAAAGCATTTCAACCTCAGGTTGTTACAGCTTTCTATTTCCAAGTTACATCAGACTGAGAAATATCAAGCGAGTGCTGCCTCTATGTTTAACTGTCTAATCAACAGCTGCTTAAAAAAAAGGTCAGCTTTTGTTAGATAAAGTGGTTCTCAAAAGTGAGAGAATTACTGCTCAAGTGAACTTCTGCATTTCAAAGGCAACCCTAATAAAGGAGGAAACGAGGTGGCAAGGTGAATTTCAACTCTAAGTAAGGATACAGATCAGTGAAATCAGAGTGAAAAGAGACAGAGAATTTTGAACAGATGTATTTTGTTACTTGTTCATTCTGTGACATCCAACACCCTTTTAAATGTTATCTAGTCATTCAGAAGTTAAATTGCCCATGTTGTAAATGAAAAGACAAAGGAGCGGATGAAAAGAAGAGAAGAAAGGGGAGGAAATAAAATTTAGAGACAAACTCATTTAGAAAATCTTGTTCTCTTTTCTCAGAAAATTATACAGCTAGCTGATAGAAAAGGCATTTAAGGGTACAGGTGTTAAACACAAACACAGACACTGTAGACAGTTACTGCCTATATCATAAGCTTCTTTGGTACTATAAGATGAGGTCATGAATTATCTATAAATGGAACATCAAGTTGTTAGATCCATAAAGTTATATGCCATTTTTACATAATAAAGGACTCACTAATCACAATCCACAACAACAAAAAATTTTCCTTATAATTTAAGCAATCATGAGCAAATACAATGATAAGTGTGTCTTGCATGCTCATTCGAAAATAGTTCACGAGTCCCCTGATGTGTGCCCAGTGATTCCCCAGCAACTGGGGTTAGAACACTGAACATGACAGCCAAATCTTCCGCCTTTATGGACTGACTTTCTGGTAATGGAGAAGACACAAACAAATGAGCAAAAGCTAAGAAGAAAATAAAGCAGAGGCTGGGAGTAATGAACACTGGGCAATGGAAGTTGTCATTTTATTTCATCTATCTATCTATCTATCTATCTATCTATCTACTATCTATCTACTATCATCTATCTATCGATTGATCGATCGATCTATCTATCTATCTATCTACTATCTATCTACTATCATCTATCTATCTATCTATCTATCTATCTATCTATCTATCTATCTATTTTTAAGCAGGTCAATGCCCAGCAAGAAGCCCAAAGCAGGGCTCCAACTCATGATCCCAAGATCAAGACGTGGGCTGAGATCAAGAGATGGAAGCTTAACCAACTGAGGCACCCCGGGAAGTTGCCATTTTAAATCAAAGGGTCAGACGGGTTTAACAGAAAGTTAAAAGGGAGAAGCAACAGTAAATTCAATGACACAAAGCAATACTTCTTGACTTCAAAGCACAGCCATGAGACCAGTGTGGCTTGAGCAGGTAAAGGAGGAAAGTAGGCAGGAGATGGGTGAAGGGGCAACAGGGTCCAGGTGGTACTGACAGGCTTTTGAAGCCAATGCCAAGGTTTGAGTTTTGTTCAGAAATTGGATATTGGAATGTTTTGAGCAGACAGATGACATAATCTCTATTTAAGGGCTAGTGCCGTCACTATGTTAGAGAAGGCACAAAGGCAGGCACAGGTGAATGGAAGTGGGGAGAACAGACGCCCGTTGCAACAATCCCAGTGAGAGATGGCAGCTTGGGACCAGGTGGTAGTGAGGAATGTGACCAATTATGGAAGATATGGTGCAAATAGGGGTAAGAAGCCAGAGACGGCTAGGGAGTAGGAGTGTACAGTTAGCATCACAGGCTCCGGAGAGATCTGGGTTCAAATCCTTTCTATCCCGCTTGTCAATCAGGCGACATGGACAAAGGAACAGCTTCACTAAGCTTCACTTTCTTCTTTGGCAAAGTGAGGTTACTAACAGTGCTTTTTAATATTTACCTATGAGATGATTCGATGAAACACCACACCGCATACAGAGTAAGATCCTGCTAAAGATGAGCTAACATAATAGAAAGAAGTAAGAGTAATCAGCATCATGATGTTAAAAGGTCTCCTAAGTCATGCCAGTGGGTGCATTCTCTGTTCTACTGGAAGCTACTGAAAGGTTTAATGAGGAGACCGACACTTTTGAGAATAGTCCCTTTGCCTTCCCTGTGGAAAGTGACTGAAAGGAACCTAGCCAGAGGCAAAGTAACAAGAGGCTGCTGCCTAGGCAAGAAACAAGGGTGTCAAGAGGAGGAAATACAGTAACAGTAAGAAGGGGGGCAGATCGAGGAGACATTCAGAAAGTAGAACCAAGGGGATGTGCAGCCATGGAAGGGTCAAGACGAATGCCAGCATTCTAGCTTGATGACTGGTTAAAGAAGCATGCCGCTCACTAGAAAGGGCTCACAGTAACCCTTGGGAGGGACAGAGGAGGCCTTCAAGACTTAGCTTCCCTGTGCCACAGTGGGCTCACACTGCCACATATAAGAAAGGAGAAGGTCAGAGCCCTCGGGGAGGCTAGCGAGGGGACTGACTGCCGGTCACCACCAACGCCAAAGCGTTGATCTTTTCCTGATCTGTGTGTTCCATTTATTACTTTGGAAAACTTCTCCTCAGTTTGTGTCAATGTTGAACATGTGGGAGTGATCAACTTTAAAAACAAGTTAAATAGGAGGCACTTCTAGAATCAGTGATGCGGTCGATAAAATCAGGGGTGACGGAGGGGAACAGCTGCAAGGAAACCTCGCCCTAAGAAATTGTTTTCTGTTAAAACTATAAAGACGTATGTTGTTTATTCCTTTCGGAGCTCATTTGTGGGCCCTCTTGCAGCATCCATTTAGAATCTGCCGCTGAGGCTGTCTGAATTCGAGCCCTACCTTACCCTAATGAGCTTCAGGAAGGTTGATGTGCCTCTCCTTCCTGCCTCTGTCTCGGCAATCTGAGCGTGAAGGCCCCGCCACAGCTCCGAGCCCGCTGACATTTAATTAGCACCGTCGCTGCGATCCCAGAGCATGCCTTACCAGGCAAGAGCCATGAGGCACCACGCAGGGTGGGTACGAGCTAAAACACATCCCGGTCTGACAGAGCAAGATCTGCTTTTGCAAACTGGAACCTGTGGGTATTTCCTATTAGCCCTTTACAGATCTTGTTTTTATATAAAGCCACAGAGCTAAGAGGAAAGCAAATATAAATATGAGGAGCCTTAGGACATCTTGGAGTATGTTTTAAACAACACACACACATGCAAACACATACCACTTCTTCTGAAGAGTAACTGTCGTGTATTGAGAGTTATTAATAAAGTGGCTCAGCAAAAATAAACGATTGGGACCTCATCAAGATTAAAAGCTTCTGCACAGCAAAGGAAACAACCCACAAAACTAATAGGCAACCAACGGAATGGGAAAAGATAGTTGCAAATGACATATCAGATAAAGGGTTAATATCCAGAATCTATAAGGAACTCACCAAACTACACGCCCGAAAAACAAACAACCCAGTGAAGAAATGGGCAGAAGATATGAACAGACACTTCTCCAAAGAGGACATCCAGATGGCCAACAGACACATGAAACGATGCTCAGCATCCCTCCTCATCAGGGAAATACAAATCAAAACCACACTGAGATACCACCTCACGCCAGTCAGAGTGGCTAAAATGAGCAAATCAGAGAACTCTAGATGCTGGCGAGGATGTGGAGAAACGGGCACCCTCCTACACTGTTGGTGGGAATGTAAACTGGTGCAGCCCCTCTGGAAAACAGTGTGGAGGTTCCTCAGGAAACTAACAATAGAACTCCCCTATGACCCAGCAATAGCACTGCTAGGAATTTACCCAAGGGATACAGAAATGCTGATGCATAGGAGCACATGTACCCCAATGTTCATAGCAGCACTCTCCACAATAGCTAAAACATGGAAAGAGCCTAAGTGTCCATCAACAGATGAATGGATCAAGAAGATGTGGTTTATCTATACCATGGAATACTACATGGCAATGAGAAACAATGAAATCTGGCCATGTGTAGCAACATGGATGGACCTTGAGGGTGTTATGCTGAGCGAAATAAGTCAGGCAGAGAAGGACAAATATCATATGTTTGCACGTATAGGAGGATTAGGAGGAACTTGACGGAGGAACAAGGGGGAGAAGAAGGGCGGAAATGGTGGGGGAAAGGGAGAGAGGCAAACCATGAGAAACTCTTGAATGCTGACAAAAACTGAGGACAGATGGATGAGGGAGGGAGGAGGGAGGGGCATGGAGGAGGGCACTTGTGGGGATGAGCACTGGGTGTTATGTGGAAACTAATTTGACAATAAACTATTTGTAAAAAAAATAAATTAAAAAAAAATAAAGTGGCTCAGTGGGACAATAGTCATGGCACCAGTGTTCATCTTGTTCTCCCTCCCCTCCATGTTTTAAAACTGATATTTCACTTCCACTCTGCAGACCATTGGGATCACAACAGGACACTATGACTCAGCTGTTTTGAATCATTGCTCCTCTGACTCTAATGTGCATTTTGGAGCCTCCTCTGATTGCCGCTGCCCATTTGGGGCCCCCACCAGTCAGTGCGGATTGCTCTTGGTAAGACTGTTGGTGACCTGCGGAGTGCTGAATCCTAGAATCGGATTTGTGGCTGCACCTTGTGTGGTGAATTCTTTGGGGTCACTGGTCCCACTCCCCTTTGTGAGTCTGTGTCCTACCTCACGTTCCTCAGACTACCCATTCTCAACCCATTTCCGCAGGTGTCTCCTCCTCCGGTCTTTTAAAATGCGATATTACTCAGGTTCTGTTCTCTTTTTTAAAAAAAGCTTTTAATGTTTATTTATTTTTGAGAGAAAGAGTGTGAGCCGGGAAGGAACAGAGAGGGAGAGAGACACACAGAACCCAAAACAGGCTGCAGGTTCTGAGCTGTCAGCACAGAGCCAGCTGCAGGGCTTGAACTCACCAATGGTGAGATCATGACCTGAGCTGAAGTCGGATGCTTACCTGACGGAGCCACCCAGGTGCCCTCAGGGTTCTGTTCTTGATGGCTTACCCTTCTTGTTCCAGTGGCTCTTCCTGGGAAATCTCAACTACACCCACCATTTCCAACAGCATCTATACTAACATCTCTGTACATTGATGTTCCAAGCCTGACTCTCTTTTCTGAGAATCAAGTACATGTAATCAACTGCATGTTGTACACCTTCAACGTAACGTCCCCTAGGTTCTCAGGTACCAAAGGTCTAAAACCAAGCTTCTACTCTCCCCACTGTATCTCCACGCCTTTTCTATTTCCAGTCTTGTGAAATGTACCACCACTGATCCACCACCAACTCTGTACCCTCTGTACTCACACATGATTCCCACTCTCCTCATACCCTACCTACTCATTAAATCGGCCAGGGATGAAGCAGTACTTGGGTTAAGGGGGGTGGTGATGACTTCTCATTGTCAAAACCCTTAGGAAGATCTACATACCCTCCTGACCTGATCCTGCCGACCTCCTCAGCCTCATCTCTGGACCTCTCCCTCTTTTGCCCAACATTCTGACCTTCTCTTCCTGTTCGGCCATTAGGGACTTTATACATAAAGCAGTAAGAGGTGCAGGATTCTCACATTGCCTTACAGGGCTAAGGAATAGATGCCTAGAAAAGAGTTATGGTTTTCATTTGTTTGTTTTGGTGCGAGCATTTTTAAAAAGGTCTCTTCCTATTAGCAAACAGCAGAGGTTAATTCCTGTAATTTCTGAGAAAGGGTGGATTAACAGAAATGAAAGTTAGGTGATGATCAGATCAGCCTGATATTGGAAGGTAGAAAGCACAAAAGTAGAAGGAAGGGAACGAAATGAAAGAGGCTATATCTGGATCAGGTGATCAGGCTCTCAGACAATTGGGGAAGGAAGCTGACGAGGGAGAAAGTCTGGAGTAATTTTTTTGACACTGTGGCCCGCAGACAACTTGAATAAAAATATCCACGATGTTTGGTAAGAAAGCAATTTGGAGCTCTGCCCCAGACAGACTCAATCAAAGTCTCTGGGGATGGGGTCCAGGCATTTGAGGCACGCTACAATTTGAGAGCCACTGCTTTTACCTCAACTTTAAGACACGGTTTTTCCCAAGTTGTGTATCAGATGCAAGCAGAAAACTACCTTTTCCACCAGCTAAGTTTCTTCCAGTTTGACCCCTAATTCTCTCTCATTCCAATGGCTTCTGCTTCCTCTCTCCCTCTGTTTACTTGATTCATTCATACTCCTGTTTCATACTTGATTCATTCATTTGCTCAATTTAATGAATGAACTTGTCTGCCCCATTGATTGGTTAGAAAATCCTCATTTATGACCAAACTCCCACTGTTCACAGAACAGTGAAATCACAGAGACCCAGCAATGGAAGGAAAGAACGGCCGGTGGGTTCCCTTTTATCCAGTCAGAAACTCTATGTCTCTCCATGTGTGTGTGTGTGTGTGTGTGTGTGTGTGTGTGTGTGTTATTCACATACAAAATGAATGAGACATTATAAATATAAATATGAAAAATGCTTACAAATACATGACCTATCAATTCTTCCTCATAAAGATATTTCAAGTGTGGGACACAAAGGAAACTTTTTGACTATGGAGACTGTAAAAATCATTTAAAGCAGGGTCGGGAAAACTACAGCTCATGGGTCAAATTGGACTTGCTGCTTGGATTTTTTGTTTGCTTGGTTTTTCTTTTAAGTGAAGTTTCACTTTAACACAGCCATGCTCATTTCTTTACGTATTCTCTATGGCTGCTTTTACAGTAGAATGGCAAAGTTGAGTATCTGCAGCAGAGAAACCCCAAAATATTTACTGTGGGACACTTTGCAAAATGTTGGCAAACGCTTCATAAATGTAATGCACGCTTACAAAGTTTGCAGGTCTCATACAGCTGACAAGACATTCAAATGACAGAAATGTAGATAAATAGATACACACATACGCAGGTTTCTAGATGATAGGTTTCGAAACAACCAATTTTATATGTCTAAAAATGATTTGATTTCATCAATAGCATATCTTCACAAGGGACTTTCCAGAAATTTCCCCTACCGTATAATTTTATGTAACTGCTTGGTTGTGATGTAGAAGGGGGTCTTTTTTGGTCTGGCCGAGGATAACTATTTCCCTTTCTGAAACCTGATTTTTTTAGCCTGACAGTTTATCTTCCAGAATTATTTCATTACAATGATCTGTCAAGTTTCTGTGCCTCTGTAAGTAATTCTGAAATTCAAAATGTACCAATAGCCACAACACACAAATGCTGAGCAAGCTCACTGCATTACTACTAAGAGTCACATCCCTATGTGAGTCTCTCAGCTCTTAAATCAGAGAAGAATTGTTTTCATACACTAGCTTAATATAGTCTAGCACTGGATTTACTGACTAAAAGGTATTAGTTGAATCTCTCTCGTGCTGTCCTATCTCATACTTCTACGATGCATCTTCAGGATAAAGTGTCAGCTGTCAGCTGTATAGTTTATCTTTCTTACATTTATGTCTCAGCTAGAAAAGCAAGTCAGTCAATACACATGGGCAGATGCATGCAAGCACGTATACAAACACACAAACCCAAAATATTACCTAGTGCTTTGACATCAGTGTTTTTATATTGGCTCCTGTGTTTACTAATTATATTTTCTCATGGGCTCGTTTATAATTGATTTATCTTTAAATACTTGCTTAATAATGGCAGGGCATGAATTAGTGCATGAATAAAAGTACAATCATTAAAAGATCTTTTTCAGACTTGTAATAATACTTCTGAGTCAGTGGACACCTTCTAAAGCAGATTTCTGTGCCATTTGTTTTTGTGTTATTGTTTTAGCATTCTACAAAATCGTTAATGTCTCATTAATTTTATGGCTCCATAAATAAGAACTAAGTACCCTAAGGAGCAGTTTAGCAGAAATTTATGCTACGTCACATTTCAATAAATATTTCCACTGAATTATTTTTTGGTACCCTCTAGAATTTGCTAAGGTGCACCCTCCATGGCGCACCACACTGTTTTCTCTGACCTTTTAATGCAATGTCCAGAGCATTTAACCTCCATATACATATCATGGTGACTATTACCTCTACTTATGCTCATTCTTTCCCTATGATGGAGAGGCACCCCCTCAGTTTTTTCTGCTTATCTAAATCTCATCAGTATGTAAGATTCATCTAAAATATCAGCCCCTCCACAAAGCCCATTGCAGTAACTCCAGCCAAGATTAACAATTTCCTTTTAAGTCATCTATAGCACTCACTTGTTGACTGTAATCGTCACTCATTCACTCATTCACTTGATCAATCAAGAGTATTTATCGAATCACACACAAGGATAATGCGCTTCACAACACATTCATGAATAATACATAACTCCTGCTTTTACTGAATTTGGAGTCCAGCAGAGAAGACAAACAACTAAAGAGGCCACAATAATCCAGTGATACATAGGAGCACAGGAACACACGGGAACAGACGTGGGGTAAAGTGATAATAGGGAGCTCAGGTTCTGGAGTCAGAGGGTCTGGATTTGAATCGAAGTTGGAAAAACTAGGAAATACAGAATTTCATTATGGATATGTAAAGTGTGAGATGCTTGAAAAGACATTTAAATGCAGATCTCAAACAAGCAGTTGGATGTACCAGTCCGGTGTTCAGAAGAGAGGCCCACGCTGAAGATATAAATTTGGGACTTATTGTGGTACAGCTGGTGTTTAAAGTCATGTGACTGCATCAGATTATCTCGGGAGTGAGTGTCAATTGAGGAGACAAGAGATTCATGGAACGAGTCCTAAAACACACTGACCGGGACACTTCTGACAGAAGTGGGAGAGAGGAATAAGAACCGGTAAAAGAAATTAAGAGGGGCCAATGAGGAAGCAGAGAGACCAGGGAATTGTGCCGTGTGAAAGCTAAGTGAAGAAAGTGTTTCAATAAGAAGAGAGTGACCAACTGTGTCACATGTCAGTGACAGGCCAGATGAGATGAGGAACGAGACCAAGTTAGATGGAGCAAGACAGCCATCACTGGTGACCTCACCATGAAGAGGAAAGCCTGGCAGGGATGGATTCCAGAGAGGAGAAAGAGAAGAATTGGAGACAGCAATTGTGTACAATCTTTTGAGGAGTTTTGGCATAAAAGGGAACAGAGTAATGGCCCAGTAGACTAGGGGGTTTTAGAGAAGCAGATTTGCATGCTTGAATGCCGAGCAAATGATGGAATGATCGAGTATAGAAGGAAATTGTTCTCTCTCTCTGTTCCTCTGACTCTTCCCCTGTGTCTGCCACCAGATCACTTTCCCAGGCCCACTCCTAACCTGAGACCCCAGGGCACCCCAGATATGCATCTTCTACAGGAATTGCCACACCGTGATTGTTTTTACATCTCCTGTAACAAATGGTAAATTTCATGAGGGTAGAGACTATATCTCATGCTCACACCTTCATCTTCATGTCCATGGCACAAACAATACCTGTAGATTATCTGCCTCCAAAAGGAGCAAATAATGTGATGATAAGGAGGGAGATATCCCCATGAGAATGTAAGCTCACTGAGGGGAGGGATTTTGGTCTGTCTGCTCACTACTTTATCCCTAGCACTGGGAACAGAGCCTGGTTATGGCAGGTAACCAGTAAATATACACTGAATAAAGAATGAATTAAGAATGAATGTAGCTGGGGAAAGTCATGAAAGGAATTCTGATGAGCCTTAACATCTAGGGAGCACTTCCTATGTGCCAGGCTCCGTCCGTGCAGATGTGACAAACACATGTGTAGCAATGTTGATCGAAAAAAATTTTCAATCTTCATACTATGTTAAAAATTTTAATTGAAAATCTGCTTACCTATTTTACTACAGAGAATATATGGCAACAGGACACAATAAGATTTTTATTTATTTCTTTAAAATCTGGTGTCTGAGAGGCATTTTTCATTTCCAAATTATACTAGTGAGAAAGGCCTACTAATCCCAACTTCTGTCACACCAGCAATAATTAATATTACTACACAACGGTTCCCTCAATGAATTCCTCTTAAAATTAAGTGCAGAGAAATTTTGTGCTGCACTACTAATCAATAGGAGTGGTTTTTTGTTGGTTTTTTTTTTTGCATTATGAATATATGAATCATGTAACAACTATTTCTCTTTGCCTCGGTTGCCAAGGAACACAGAATAATTAATGCTCAAAGTAACATTAGTTAATAATCATGTACTTTATTACCTCAAACTGCTCTGTGAAGGCAACACAGAAAAATATCTTTTGGTAGGGGAAAACAGTTGATCCTGGATTTCTTATTTCTTGTAGAAAGCTTACAATTATGTTAAGTTTTCAAACAAAATTCCTTCAGTTGCTTATATTTCTACATACCTGGTGCCAAGACTAACAATACCTGGGCAATTAGGGTTAGTCCATTTTCTGTGATTTTAGTAAAATAATCTCTTGATATTAGAAAAGTTTTTTTTTTCTACTAAGTTTACATATCGGAAAGTTTCTACATTATGAAAGTCTCTCTATGAAGTGACCTTACATATCTAGTTTCACAATGACTATTGTACTATACATAATTCAAGTTTATTTATACTCACTTTTGATTATAACTCAGAAATGCTGAACATTATTCATCCCCCAGGGCTGAGAAACAGCTCTGTGTACTTTTATGAAATCTGGTGTGTTCTGCAGAACTATTTAGAAAACACTGTCTACCATACTGTCCTATGCCTTTAATTCCTCTTAGAATTAAATACCAGCAAAAAGTTGGTCATTAACGAACAGTATAGATATTAATTGTATTGCACTTAATTTTTCACTCTTGGTTACCAAGAGTGCTGATAAGCAGTAAGAATATTAGCCAAGACCCTTAGCATACTTAGATTCCTTTTCCTTCTCAGGGCTTTTGATCTTGAATTCTAACAGTCTAATTATATAAGTGCATTTCTTACTCGACCTCACATTCCTTTCACGAGTAGGTAAGGTATACATAAATACATAAATATCCAGTAGCTGGTTAGTTTCCCTGTTACATTATTTAAAACATAATCTAATCCAGTAAGAGAGCCATCATGGTCCAACTATTTTCTAAGTGTCCATAAAAGTCTCTGAAAGTTTACTCTGGAAATACAGTTGATGCATAGCCCCTCAGATTTTTATAGATGAGAAAGGTGAAGTCAGAGAAGCTGAGTGACATAATCAGCTAATGGAGAAAATGGAGGGTGTAAGGGTGAATAACAACTAAGCTGTTTGTACAATATTCTAGCCAACGTATTACTGAGCTACAGGTGCCTCTGTGAGCTGAAAAGCCCAGCTGTGTTTTCTACTCTCTGCACTACAAGCAATAATAAAGATGAAGTAATTGTAAGTCAGTTAAAAGCCTTCAAAGATATTAAAGATGGAAGTTATGTGTCCAATTACAAACCCATCCTTCTGTTTCTACAAATAAAGTAAATGAAGCAATGCTGATCACTATATATTAACATAACAAAATAGAAACTGCCAAGAGGTGAGTAGCAAAGTCTCTTAAGGAAAACATTTTTTTTAATATTTTTTATTTATTTCTAGGAGAGAGAGAGACAGCGTGAGCAGGGGAGGGTCAGAGAGAGAGGGAGTCACAGACTGAAACAGGCTCCAGGCTCTGAGCTGGCAGTCAGCACAGAGCCCGACGCGGGGCTCGAACCCACGAACCGCGAGATCATGACCCAAGCGAAAGTCGGACGCTTAACCGACTACGCCACCCAGGCGCCCCTCTTAAGGAAAACATTTTAAGTAGTTTGAGTAATAATATACATTTCATACCACTTCAGTATAAATTAAAATTTTGCTACTTTGAGTATGTATATGAACATCCCTTAAAATTAATATAGCTCAAGCAATTGCAGCTCTGAGGTCAAATTCTTAAGGAAAAGAAAATGGATTAATGAGGACTGTCAGAACATCCAGCAGATTCCGTCAGCATAACATAACATTAGGAATCCGAGTCCTTGAGGAGCACCTGGGTGGCTTAGTCAGTTAAGTGTAGGACTTCAGCTCAGGTCAAGATCTAGCTCAAGTCATAATCTGATGGTTTGAGAGTTTGAGCCTCCCAATGGGCTCACTCTTGTCAGCGCAGAGGCTGCTTTGGATCCTCTGTCTCCCTCTCTCTCTACCCCTCCCCTCCATGTGTGTGCACTCTTGTGAGCTCTCCCGTGCAGTCTTGCTCTCTCTCTCTCTCAAAAATAAACATTAAAGAAAAAGATTTGGGTGCCTGGGTGGCTCAGTCGGTTGAGTGTCTGACTTCAGCTCAGGTCATGATCTCTCGGCTCATGGGCTCTGTGGTGACAGCTCAGAGCCGGGAGCCTGCTTTGGATTCGCTGTCTCCCTCTCTCTCTGTCCCCCACCTGCTCTCTCCCTCTCTCTCTCCCTCTCCCTCTCCCTCTCAAGAATAAACATTAAAAAATGTTTTTTTTAAATTTAAGGGGCGCCTGGGTGGTTCAGTCAGTTAAGCGTCCAACTTTGGCTCAGGGCATGATAGAGAGGTTTGTGAGTTTGAGCTACAGGTTGGGCTTTGGGCTGACAGTCCGGAGCCTGCTTGGGATTCTCTCTCTCTCAGCCCCTTCCTGACTTGGGCTTTCACTCTCTCTCATAATAAATAAATACACTTAAAAATAAATTAAGAATCCTAGTCCTTGAAACATGATGGCTATTCCTACCATACTTTCTTTCTTGAAAGGAAAGAAAGAGATACTGTCCTTGACTGGGGACAGTGTAACAATCCAGGGGCTTAAAAAATGTTAGGAAATGCTATATACTTTTCTGCATGGAAAAAAAAAATATGTAGAAGCATCCGTGCCTGATATCTCTAGCTTTCCTATTAGACTTTGAATTCAGTGGATATAACTGAAATCAGAGCAGACATAAGAAGAGCCAAAGACATGGCAAATGCTTTCTAAGTTGCTAGAATTCAGATTGATGCTGTAACAATTATGCCACTCAGAAATAAATATATATCTACGAAACATCAAATGTTAAGCAGAAAAATAATTGCTTCCACCGAACTTGGCTTCATGATCCTTACACCAAACTAACAATTAGAGAGTCCAATTTCAATCCATTTCCTGGATTGCATTTTTCATTACTCCCATTAACCATGAATTTGAGAGGTCATGTAAATGGCAGTAATCCAAAGAGTCTTTGTTGCTTGGTGAAAGATATGTAGGTGCCCATTAAAGGATTTAAATCTAATATGTCAAGTATTTTTCCCCAAGATATTTTTCTTTGTGGAAAGTTTCCTTTTAATTTTTTAAATGAGGCCTCATGGGTGCCCAGATTTGGGGAATCTATTACTAATTAAGTAGCCAGGACCTACACACATGAAACAAAGAACAATCCTAAAATGATATATAGTATAAGCTATTAGGAAAGCATGTATGCAGTTTTTGGGAAACATTATAGCTGTAGGACTTCAACACAAAGAGAAGATCATTGCTGGTTGGAACTCTTCTAAGAAATAGGGTAAATCCATCTCAATTTAGATCTTAGAAAAACTAAGGTAGTACTAAAACGAGTTTTAAGAAAAGGAGGAGATATTTTATTAGTTCAGAAGTGGCATCATGAACAATAGTAAGAAAAGTGCCTGGAAGATATAAGGCTCTATCTATCTAGGTAGAGTTTGCTGACATGATTGGTAAAGAGTGACCTACAGAATTAAAAAGTCCATGGAAGTTGAATAAGATCTTGGCTGCCAGAAAGCTAATATTAGTTTGGTAGGATTTTTTCTATTAATCCTACGTAGTGCCTGTATTACATAAAAATATTACCAGCCTGCATGCATTTTTTATAATTTTTTTAAATGTTTTATTATTTATTTCTGAGATAGAGATGCAGCGTGAGCAGGGAAGGGTCAGAGAGAGAGGGAGACACAGAATCTGAAGCAGGCTTCAGGCTCTGAGCTGGCTGCCAGCACAGAGCCCGACATGGGGCCCAAACCCACAAATCGTGAGATCATGACCTGAGCTGAAGCCGGACGCTTAACCAACTGAGCCACCCAGGCGCCCCAGCCTGAATGCATTTTTGCAAGAACTTATTCCCCTAAAGTCATCTTGAATACACACTAGATGCTAAGGTGTAGCTGGCATTGGACCAGAAAAACAATTCTGCCTGTGCACACAGAATTTATACTCCAGTGGAAACATTTATCATTAGTTTTGATCATGATAAGGATGATAATGATAATAAGAAATTATCTTTATTCAGCTTTTTAATTATAATACTGAAATTATAAACACTGAAGTTTTAGAGTACATCATGTCATAGTCATTCATTCATTCATTCATTTATTCATTTTTCATTCAATCACTCATTCATGCAACATTTGTTAAGTGCCTATAATCAAGGTCTTTACAGTTACCAAGGATGTTGACTTAACTCAAATGATTATAATTCATTTCTTATAAAGATATGAGTAGATATCACACAAGAGTTTTACCAATATTCCCCAAAGAAGTTCCTTCCTGTAAAATATCTATGGTGCATTTTTGCAGAAGTTGTTGCCTCTGATGGAATGGTTTCCCCCTTTCTCTCTGAACCTTCAAGGTTCAGATCAAGTGTTGCCTCTTCCATGAGCCCTCTCCTGACTCCTAGGGAAAATATATTTTGTGGATGCCTCCATTTTAACAAAAGTATATTAAATTATGACTTATCTATCTCCTGTCTCCCTACACACTCTTAACGGCGAGCTCCTTGATGCCATCCTTATTCATCTTTCCATTTTAGCAACTGAAATGATGCCTGATGTAAGAGGTGCTCAATAAGTGTTCTTGAAAGACTATCTTATAATAAAGGAGCTTTAGGTGCATTGTATGTGATTATTATAATATTTGAGTGCTAACAGCTGGTTGAGGGTCTAGCTACACAGGTCTTTTGTTCCTCTAAACATGCCACGCTCATTGCCACTTTCAAGCCACTCTCTGGGATGTCCCCCCTACCTCCTCATTTCATATTGCTGGCGTGAGCTTTCTCACTTAGAGCTAGCTTCAATTTCAGCTCCTCAGAGAAAAGCCTCCTGATCCCCAATCTACAATGGCATTTCATCACTGTCTTTCCTCACACCCTGCTCTCATTCACCACGGAGCTCATATCATACTCTGCTGTCTTTCTGGTTTGTCTACTCTTCATTGCTCCCGGTCAGAATGTAAATTCCCTGAGAGCTGCTCTCTTGTTAGTCTTCACTGCTGTACCCTTACCAGGTAGCACAGTGCCTGCCATCTAGTAAGCACGCAAAAAATCCATGCGAGTGAATGAAGAATAAATGAGAAATCTGGACCCTCTCTTCCATAGGTGGCAAACTATGGTTCATGGGATACATTCCACTTGCTGGCGAGCTTTGTTTGGACTGCTCATGCTTTTTAAAATATTGAATGAACGGTCAAATTTAAAAATTAAAAGACTTTACATTTTTCAAAAATTTCAAAATTCAGGTTTCTGTTGAAATCTTAAAAGAAGTGGAAATCTAGGGCCTACAATCCCAACTGGAAAGTCAACAGAGGTGAGTAATGGTGGCCTGTTTTGGAAGAGGATCACCAGACTGTCCCAGCCTGGCCTGCTCCCTCAGCCCTCACTCACATGCCCCGTCTGAACCTGAAGGTGGTCAGGATTTGGCCCTGATCTCTTCTGCTAATGCTCTCTGTGACCCATGCTCTATGTCACACTCGTGTGACTCTTATAAACCCTGTCCTCATGGACTGCTGTAACTACTAAATCTGAGACTATATCTTCAGAGATAACCTAGCATCAGAACTCACTTTTTTATTATTTCTGCCTTATGACATGGAAAGATTATATAATCAAATCAAAACTGAATTCATTATATACCAGAAGAAAATCTAGGTGTTTAAGAGAGCTCATCGTGGCAGAAGAAACCTATCATTAAAACATTAAAAAGCAAATTAATCTGGAAAAGGTAGATATAACTACTATGACTAAGATTGGTTACTGTCAGTTAAAATTCACTAACAAGAACAAGAAATGAACCCTGTCAGAAGAATGGATAAACACATTTTCAGATAATTCACAAAAAATAGAAATATCAAATGACATTAAAAGATAGTCCATTTTATTTGTAATCCAAAAGATGTGAATTAAATGAAATCCCCTTTCATCTATAATTGATTAATTCATTTAACAAACATTTGTGGAGTGGTCACTATGTTCCAAACAGTGTAAGTTGGACAAATATTTTTTTAAATGGTAGTAATTTTAGGATTCAGTAAAATTAACACCATCACACATTGTGAAAAACAATTTTATGATATGTGTCAAGAACCATAAAATAGTTACTATCCTGTGACCTAGTAATTAAACTTCTTGGAATTTATTCTAGGGAGGTAATCAGTGTAGCAGACAAAGATTAATGTATGAGGACGTTAATCATAGCATAATTTATAATATCAACACATTAGAGACCTAAATGTCCCACAATACGAATGATTAAATAAATTATGGTACATTCAAATGATGGATGATTATCCAGACATTAAAATTATGTTTTCAAAGACCATTTAGTGACATAGAGAAATGCTCACTAAAACTTTTAAAATCTGTATTTTAAAAATAATTTCATATAGCCAGTTATAACGATCCATTCTCTCTTTCCTTATGATAAAGAACTTACTCCATATAAATCTTAGATCTAGTGGGTATTAAAATAGAAGGTCTCACATGTTCACTGCAGCATTATTTACAACAGCCAAGATGTGGAAACAACCTAAGTATCCATAAATGAATGAATGCATAAAGAAGACGTGGTATATATATTTACACAATGGAATACTATTTAGCTATATAAGAAAAAGGGAAATCCTGCTGTCTGCAACAACTTGGATGGACTTTGAGGGCATTATGCTAAGTTAATTAAATAAGTTGGAGAAAGACAAATACCATATGATCTCTTACATGTGGAATCTAAAAATGTGGAACTCATAGAAACAGAGAGTGGAAATGTGATTGCCAGGCGTGGGGGCTGAGAGAAATAAAGAGGTATTGGTCAAAGGATATAAATGTCCAGTTGTGGTACAGCCCCTCTGGAAAACAGTGTGGAGGGTCCTCAGGAAACTAACACTAGAACTCCCCTATGACCCAGCAATAGCACTGCTAGGAATTGACCCAAGGGATACAGAAATGCTGATGCATAGGAGCACATGTACCCCAATGTTCATAGCAGCACTCTCAACAATAGCCAAAACAGGGAAAGAACCTCAGTGTCCATCAACGGACGAATGGATCCAGAAGATGCGGTTTATCTATACCATGGAATACTACATGGCAATGAGAAACAATGAAATCTGGCCCTGTGTAGCAACATGGATGGACCTTGAGGGTGTTATGCTGAGCGAAATAAGTCAGGCAGAGAAGGACAAATACCATATGTTTGCACGTATAGGAGGATTAGGAGGAACTTGACGGAGGACCAAGGGGGAGAAGAAGGGCGGAAATGGTGGGGGAAAGGGAGAGAGGCAAACCATGAGAGACTCTTGAATGCTGACAAAAACTGAGGACTGATGGATGTGGGGGGAGGGGGGGATGGGCATGGAGGAGGACACTTGTGGGGATGAGCACTGAGTGTTATGTGGAAACTAATTTGACAATAAACTATTTGTAAAAAATAAAAATAAAAAAAAATAAATGTCCAGTTGTAAGATTAACAAGTTCCGAGGATCTAATGTACAGATTGGTGAACATAGTTAATAATACTATACCATATACTTGAATGTTGCCAAGAGAGTATACCTTAAATGTTCTTACCAAATAAGAAATAGTGATACAATGGGATGAAGCTAATGGTGTGGCGGTAATCATTTTGCAATATATGAATATGCCAAATCAACACATCAAACTTATACAGTGTTATGTGTCAATTATATCTCAATAAAGCTTGGGGGGAAATAAAATAAGGTTTTTCAGATAGATAAAACAGAATTTGCTACATGGGACCAGAAAAGCAATATGGTTTAATACATGTTACACATACACAAAGTACTGAAGAATGTCCTAGATTGCAGGCAATGACTATTCTATAGAAAGACAGGAATGAAGGGGAGAAGGGACAGGAAGAAAGTAAAATATAAAAGAACAAGACCACAGGAGAAAGAAGAAGCAGAGATGTGTAAAGAGAACACGTGAAGGACGGAAAATCAAAAAGGGCACATAGCTGAATTTTAAGGAAATTCTCTGCACGCACTATAGTATTGAACTTGAGAAATTCCCTTTTTGATGTATTTATAGTATTATGTAGATCAGACAAGACACTTACAAGAAGCATTATTTGTTTCTTGTAACACCAACCACAGGAAGGGCCGAAAAGGATGTCATGGCAGAAAAGCAGAACTACCTCACTACCACGAAGAGAATAACAACAAAAATTGAAAGTCTGAGTGCACCAAAATAAACTGTCTGTACAAAAGATGATTATAGTAAAACAAGGAGGAAGTCGAACGTTGGTTTTGGAATTACTGAACTGTGCAAAGGCAGAAACCAATCTGCATGGTCATCAGCGTTCAGGAGACAAATAATTCCACGTCCACAATGAAAGCAGAGAAATCTGGGCTCCATGAAACCCCTGGAGCTGAGCCACATGGCTACTCCTGAAGGAAAGTATTACACCCCCTGTTCTTTGCATTTGTGCTTCGGTGTGGCAGTTGTTTGAACAGCAGATTCATAATGCACCCAACAACCGTGGCTGGCTTCCGAAGAAATAGAACATCCAAGCCTAAAGAAAGCTGAAGGAGTCACTTGTGGAAAGATCAAAAGAGCACAGTGGATTCTCTTCTATGAGTGAAAACTGAATTTTTCATTAAAAGATGGTGGGAAGAGTCACCCAAGAGAATACACTTAGAAGTACTAAAGTAACAATGTTCTGCACCACTGTACATAAATAAGAGGACAGTTGCTTAACTCTACACTGTCAGTTACATATACTGTTCCATACATTTGTCATTCCTACCCCCTTTTGAGTTCCTAGAAGAATGCACATGGACTCTCATTTCATATTTACTCTTAACAATTTATGTTCAGCAATTCAGAATCTGCTTCCCTTTACTCTTGTGATGTACTCCCTCTTCCTGAAATCTGGCTTCATTTATGTATCTCTGCATTGTACCATTCCAGTTCAGCAAAGTTTTGGTTTTGTGGCATTGACAAACCTCTATATATCCATGCAAGCCATTTTCACATCTGTAACATTATCTCTTTGTTTCATTAAGTTGTTTTTATATTTTATACCCTTGCTCCTTTTTTTCTTTTCTTTCTTTNACTCCTGAATTCCCACTTTGGGACAACTCCACCATAATTTTAAAATCTAAGCTGTTCTCTTCAAGAACTGCCATAAACTTAAATCCATCAAGACCATGACCCTTATGCAATCTTCACTTTTTACACCTTTTATATTTTGTATCATTACCTTTCAATCTGTGACTAGCTCTTGTATTCTTCATTATCATTATCCATTCTTTTCAATATTCTCCATAGCCTGTTTTTAAAATTTGTATTCTCTACTCTTATCCTTAGTCTGATTAAAAATGAACTGACCTAAAAGAGTGTCTTCTTGACCTTGACATTTTTACTGTTACACACATCATACTGGTAATCTGAGGTTACATTTTAAAACCTCCTCTTCATGATTATGGGTGATTGGTTCAAACAGCTGCCACTCTACTGGTTCCAAGGCTGACTTGGTGGTCTGGTTGTTCCTTTCCCACTGAAAGGCTTCAAGGTTAGGGCTTGTTTGTGTAGTTGCTCACGCAGGCAGAGGGGACAGCCTCTCCAGACAGAGCAAGATTAGCTTTCAGTCAAGAACACATGGGGGGCTCTGTTCTAAAATTTTCTTCTAAAATTTTCACTGTTCCCTCTGGCTCATTCTTCCTTGTTGTTTTCCTTCTAAACACTGTCCATGTTCGGCCATCACGTTTCTCTATTCATTCTAGTAGCCAGTTTGGTTTTCATTCTCAGCCTGTGATTTTTTTTCTTTCCATTCACATTCAATCTTTAGTCATTCCTTTTCTAGATTGACTCAATTCCTGTCATCTGAATTTCTCTTTCTCTCAAAAACAATACCTTTTCCGCATCCTAAAGCTCTGTGTTCACTTCCTTCAACTTGCCCTTCATTCTGTCCTTCTCAATACATAAAATTTTCTTTTGTCTTTCTAGCTATAACCCATCTGCCCTTAACTGTTTCCATTCTATATATGCATTTTGGGAGAGACCCAAAAATCTTCTAAGTGATTGAAATGTATTAAAAAACCAGAGCAACCTCTTTTGTTAATATATCCTAGAATGCAACTCCTCTCCAGACCTTTTGTAAAAATTATACTTGAGTTTACATATATCAGACATACAAAGAAGAGAAGGGCAAGAAGTATCTAAAGAGTAATCTTTTAACACCTTAAATTTACACAGTGCTGTATATGTCAATTATATCTCAATAAAACTGGAAAAATTTAAAAAGTAAAAATAAGTAAATATAGTCAGGATCTTACTTTATATCTACCAATGTCTATTCAATTAACTGACACGATATATGGGAAGAAGAAAGAGGGAGAGGTTGACAATATGAGTAAACGACTGGAAAGAAAGATTGGGAAAGTCCACAAAGTTTAGATTTTATCTTGTAAAAAAAAGAAGAAACCATTATGGAAAAAATCAAATTGGCATTGTACACTCAATATGTTTAACTTTTAAACAAATCTGTGTTAGAAGATGCAGATTTCAAGTTGATCTTCATGTTAATAAAATTAAATTAATCAAATAATACTTATCAAGCATCTATTTTCATGAGGTACTATAGAATCAAAATGGTTCCTCTAAAAGAATTTAGAATTTAGCCCAGTATCTGTTAGAAGTCCAATGGAAACCACTTATGACTTCTGTATGAAACATGCCAACCTACAACTCAAAGAGGCCAAAAGCCATCTGTAAGGTTTATCCTGATTAGACCTGAAGGCACCCCCTTACTTCACACTATCTTCTCAGCCTCTTCTCCTCTCTCCTTCAGACTTCCATTTGTTGCCATGGTTTGCCTATTTCTCAGGCTCTGACCTGGGACTGTCTCCTCCCTCCTGGCCCAGAAGTTTTTGGCAGCAAGTATCATTTTCTTGTGGATCAGCCCCTAGCATAACTCTGGGAACACAGCTGGGAATTCGGGGAGCATTTCCTTCTCCTTGGCCCAGAGCAAGGGGGCAGGTGCTGAAGAAATGAAGGGACCAGAACTTGAAAATAACAAGCCATGGCACAAAACACAACTGATAAGATTAGCAAAAGAATACAAGATTTAAAATGTGATACCTGATGGGCCAGAATATAGATATTGTGCCCAACATCCTTTGGGGAAACACCATCATCTCCTCCATCATCATCCCCATGGTCACATTCCAATCCTTGGTTATAGGCGTTCTTCATCACGTCCACCTATCAAAAAAACAAATAGGAACCACAGGCATTTTACATCGTCTACGAGATACAATTAAAAACTGGAACACTTCCTAAGACTTGAAAAGTACGAAAGAACTATAAATGAAAATGGCCTTGGAAATCATCTTTATTTAAATAAACATGAACAATATCTTCTGTCTTCCTTGAAAACTTTTGCTTTGATGTCTGAATGTTGACAATGCCAAAGTTCCAATGAGTTAGGCAACTCTGGAGCCCTGAGGCCCATCCATTATTTATTAAGCTTCCACAAGGTACAGGGACAAATGGTATTGGACGTCATCCTCTGTAGTGAGGACTCAACAGTGGGTACAACACAGTATATGCCCTCAAGAAACGTACTGTCCAGTGGGAGAGTTGGTACATCAAGAGGCGAACACGACAGTTCTACGGCAGCGCTAAGTGTGAGGCACTGAGTGAGCACAGTAGGGGCATGAACTCGGGCAGGAAACTGATGGTGGGCCACAAGGAGAAAGTGGATGATGAGATAAGGGTGCCGTGGGCAGAGGGCTACTGTACAGCGCTGCTGCTGAATGAACACGTAATTCTTTGTCCCATTTAACCATAAGAACAGAAAACGTCTTGCTCCTCTTAGTCCACTACATTACAGATAGGAGGCTCTCCGTAAATATACGTTAAATAAAACCGTATCTTACATTTTTCTTTATCTGCCCTCCTCAACTTCATTCCTCACTATTAAACAGAGAGCAAAAGACTGCCTTCCGTAAGATCTCCTTGTAGTGCTCATAAGATTGGGACTTAGTCATGGGGTCACTGCGTTATATGGTTTGAGAATGTTCTCAGTGCTTTTGAAACCCCATGCTTTCAGGGACAAAAAGAGAGAGACAAACCAAGAAACAGACTCTTAACTGTAGGGAACAAACTGATGGTTACCAGAAAGGAGATGGGTGGGGGGATGGGTGAAATAGGTGGTGGGGATTAAGGAGGGCACTTGTCGTGAAGAGCCCTGGGTGATGTATGGAATTGTTGAATCACTATGTTGTGCGCCTGGAACCAATATAACCCTGGATGTGAAATATACTGGAATTAAAATTTAAAAAAGAAGCCCAGGGCCCTTAAAGCATGCTGATATTCCTTCAGAATTTTCATGTTATAAGCGAGGAAGAAAGTATAACTTCTTTTTTTTTAAATTTTTTTTAATGTTTTATTTATTTCTAGGAGAGAGAGAGAGAGAGAGACAGTGTGAGCAGGGGAGGGTCAGAGAGAGAGGGAGTCACAGACTGAAACAGGCTCCAGGCTCTGAGCTGGCAGTCAGCACAGAGCCCGACGCGGGGCTCGAACCCACGAACCGTGAGATCATGACCTAAGCGAAAGTCGGACGCTTAACCAACTAAGCCACCCAGGCGCCCCAAGAAAGTATAACTTCTAAAATAAGCAGACACACTAATGATTCTCTGTAGAATCCCTGGTCAAGTTTTCACATAATTTCCTTTAGGTCAAGCACGGTGTAGTATTTCAATGATACAAACAAGTACAGAAGCTACTGGTTTTATTCTTATTGTTCAGAAAGAGATACAGACAAAATTTTCGAGGAAAAACATTTTTTACATATCTTTCTCAAATATTCCAACACACAAACTAAAGCGAACTATTTTTTCTGGCAAAAAGAATTTGTAGATAGTGTAATATTGTGACAATCTGATTAAGAAAAGTACTTAGAGGAGCATCTGGGTGGCTCAGCCAGTTAAGTGTCTGACTCTTAGCTGTGGCTCAGGTCATGAACTCGCAGTTCGTGTGATAAAGCCCCACATTGGGCTCTGTACTGACAGCCTGGAGCCTGCTTGGGATTCTCTCTTTCCCTCTCTCTCTACCCCTCCCCTGTTTGTGCACTCCGTCTGTTCCTCTCATTCAAAATAAATAAATAAACTAAAAAAAAAAAAGTACTCAGTGTGGATAAAACCAATGAAGTAAGGACCCAAATCACACAGGCATTTGGCATCAGGGGACCTCCTGAGTTACTTGTAAAGGTAGGTCGTGACATGACATCATGTTTGGTAGAGCAGTGAAAGTCACTAGACTCTTTTCCTGACATGCACACTACAAATTTGTCCCTTTGTGGATGCACATTATTAGAATAATCTCAAAAGTTTTCTTACCAGTTCCCTGGGTCTCATGTTAAAAAGAATTCTTTCCGCATTCTCGCTGTCATGTCTGCTTTCCATGATGGCCAGCAAGAGCTTGGAGGCATTGTTCTAGAGAGACAGATTCAGTTAATGCACAAGAAAAGCCTATTTCATGAATTAACAATCCCTACATTTGTTTCAGTTGACATTAGCAGGAGCATTTTTTAAAAAAACAAACACAATTTTAAACTGCTAATTTCATTTGGCTAACTAACATTTTAAAATAGAATGTTTTAGGGGCGCCTGGGTGGCTCAGTCAGTGAAGCATCCAACTCTTGATTTAGGCTCAGGTCATGATCTCACAGTCATGAGATGGAGCCCCATAATCACCGAGCATGGAGCTTGCTTAGGATTTGCTCTCTCCCTCTTCTTCTGCCCCTGCCTTGCTCACTTAAGCATGTGGGCACTCATATGCTCTCTCTCTCTCTCTCTCTCTCTCTTAAATAAATAAATAAATAAATACATTCATACATACATACATACATACATACATAAAATAGAATGCTTTATTTCAGAGTCAACACATAATAAAAATAATGAATCATGAGAGACACCTTACAAAGAATATTTTAAATATTGGTGAAAGAGTGTTTTAAATACAAAATTGACTTTATATGTAATGCATTAAAATATAATATTTTCCTTCACCATTTTCTAAATAGGCATTGCCATGATGCCATTTTAATGAGACTAAACAAGGTGAGGGGCGCCTGGGTGGCTCATCCGGCTTTAGCTCAGGTCATGATCTCACGGTTTGTGAGTTGGAGGCCTGCATTAGGCTCTGTACTGACAGCTCAGAGCCTGGAGCCTGCTTCGGATTTTGTGTCTCCCTCCCTCTCTCTTTGTCCCTCCCCAGCTCTTTCTCTTTTTCTCTCAAAAATAAACATTTAAAAATTTTTAAAAAGACAGTAAAGTGAACCAGTAGTAATGATGTATTTTACAGAAATGGCATACAATTTAAAGAACTTAGTGTAATAGTTTGTAGCATGAAACATGAATACATATTAGCATATCAAAATTTTAAAGACATTTCAGCAATTAATTACTGAGAATTAATCTGAAAATTCTAAATTCATGAGTTAGAAGTAAAATGGATATTTATTGATAATAGTTTTTTGGTCTCACCCTATGGCAGTATTTATGCAACATGTTTATCATCTGGGTTGTAGAAGAATAATATTTTCTAATTTTGTTTAATAGAGACTAAAACTAGTTTACATTGTCTTTGATGTTTCTAATTTGGTTTATAAACATATATTCTCAAACATTTGACCTGAAGACTGCAAAAATGTTTCTGATACAGTTGATTTATGATCCAAAGAATTATAGAAAGTCTTATTACACAAAGCACAATATCCTCAACATGTGGGAAGATGTTTCTTTACACTGTTTTCAATAGCACAGCTCCAGAATTGTGGCTGACTGTGAAATGATAAAAACCACCTGGGAGATATTTCTACAGTGTTTCCGCAATATTTATTTAGATAAAAATCTCAACCTCCACACACAATCTTTGATAGGAGCACAAGAGAAGTAGAGTCAAACGGCTTTAAGATGTTTTTCAGTGAGTCAAAATTAACATCTTACAGGATAAAATCTTGAACTGAATCAGTTGCTTGATGTATATAGACATTCACTATATAAATTTTGTTAATTTTATACAAATTAATTTTACTGAGTATTTTAACACTAACTTGTCTCCAACTATTTTTTTCTTTCAGAAGTATAGCCTAAAGACTGTCTTTAAATGACTAATTTTAGTAGCAATGATGTCTGATGATGATGGTAGTGATGTCCTGGAAAAGCTTTAGGATTTTGTAAGGGAAGTGGCTTTATTTTTTTCTGTTCCATTTTCAGTTTTTACAGATTTGTACCAATCCTAAAATCCATTTTTATAATCTAGCATCCTATACAAACAACATATCTTAAAAAAAAAAAAAAAATAAGGCTCCAGGATTAGTGGAGAGCTTAGATCCTCAGAGAAATCTGAACTGATCTTACAGAATTTAAAGCTAAAACCTTGGTAACACTCACAGTATTCTCTAATGAACTTTACTTAGCAGGCCCAATACATAATAGCTTAAAATACATCCAATTTCAGAATACCCTTAGCAAGATGATTTTTTTTCCAACCAATTTTCTTTTTATTCTATGTTGGAAGAATGGAAGTTTTGTAAATGACCTACTGAAATCTGAGTCAACTTGAAAGTACAAGAGCCTATATACACTAAGAAATCAAACGTGTGTGTCGGCGTCAACAGAAGATTTTCTTCCAAAGGGAGTTAGGGACCTTTATTCAAAAACTACCTATTTACAAATTCAACACTTTACAGTCACAAATCAGCTATGAAATATAAATTAAAAATGAAAGGACAAGACATATGCATTAAAAATTCATAAACTTGTATAGTGAGTATATAAAATTAAGTACAGCTAAAATTATAAATAATTAAACAGTTAAATTTAAGAATGAGTGATATAAAATAAACCTTAATTTAGCATTTGAAATATGGCATACTCTATAATGTTATGGAGAATTTATAATTGAAAGCATTCTACCCATGGAGGTCCCCTAAAAAAGGCCAATATGTATTATTCTACCTTAAAAACATTGTTCTCATATTGGCCATTGTATACACAGCTTCACAGATTGCTTGAAAAGTTATAAATGCCTTGTTCTTGAAGCAGAAGACTATATTTTAAATATTTCAAGTTAAATCCATTCCTCTGGTATTTTGTATATAGTTTGATTCAGCCAATTGTCATATTTTGAAAAGATATATATAATAATGCTTAGTAAATAAAGGACATTTTAAATAATCCATTTTCAAAAAACCATTTTCATTTAAACAGCTAAACATATCTATATACTGCTAAGTAATACACTGTCATTTAGTTTTTTTACATAGGTCTGGGTTTGTAAGTAATCTATATGCCTATACTTTGTTCTAAATTGATGAACCACTCAGTATTTCCCCCCATTAAGTTACATCAATTAAAAATGAGATTTAAAGGTATAGTTCTTAGGCCAATAAAGGATTTTAAAAGCTGAAGGTCAAGGCTTCTGTATGTTGTTTTTTATGAATTATGATTAAAGATGAATATAAGATGAAATAAACATTTTTCTCGTAACTCAAACCAAGCTATTATGGGCCTAGGTTAGCTTCATTAACTAAAGTATGATGTTAATGAAGAAAAGGATACAAGTTCAATCTATGTAAGGATCATCTTCATTCTATTCTATGAACAGAAAGACCTAAGGCTTATACATACTGCCAATGAAAACAGTGAAAAAATACAAATTCACCTTGTCTGTGAAAAGAAACATTTGCTTATTCGGAGCCTCTAGCACAATCTTCACATAAGCACAACATATGATTCCATTATATATCTAAATCTACATTTAGAAATAAAATTATAGGGGCGCCTGGGTGGCTCAGTCGGTTAAGTGTCGACTCGTGCTCAGGTCATGATCTAGCAGTTCATAGGTTCAAGCCCTCTGTTGGGCTCTGTGCTGACAGCTCAGAGCCAGGAGTCTGCTTCATGAATTCTGTGTTTCCCTCTCTCTCTCACCCTTCCCCACTCATGCTCTGTTTCCCTCTGTCTCTCAAAAATAAATAAAAATGCTAATTTTTTTTAAAGAAAAAAGAAACAAAATTATGAAAATGTCATTCCTATTCTTCCTCGTCATAAATTTACCTATACAAAGTTTAACTTAATTATATTTGCTGTGATACTGGGTAGACCTGTCTTTACAGAAAAATTATATTCAACGTTTTTTGTGGTTTTTTTACACTTTAACACTAAACATAATAATGTGATCTTTAATAATTCATCTCTATTGAATATCATGCTTTTGGATTTGGGATTTATATAGTTTCTTGTGTATATTCATTTGTCTATTTCCATTTGGCAAAAACTTGAAGAAAAAAATTTAAATGCCATTTTGTTCCTGAGCTCTGATAAACGGAACTGCTGGGAAGTATGTGCACAGCTTAAGTTAAGGCAGCTTCTCACAGGGAGTGTGAAAATAGCTCATAGTATTTGGGGAAAAAATAAGATTCTGATGTAAAAGTAAATAACTTCTAGAAAGAAGACAGCCATAAAACTAGAATACAGCCCCCCCCCTTTTTTTACATAGTCTAATTCATTGTGACTTGCTAGATAGAATTCTGTAGTCAAGCTGAATTAAAAATACATGGCATGATGAATTTTTAACACCTTCTGTTCCTCTATATAATAAAAAATATATATAAAATAAAAACAAAGAGAAGTAGTGAAACAAAGTGGCTACTTAAAAGACCTTGCAATAAAGTACCCTCCAAATGAACATTGTATCCAAGCTTGTTGGACGTTTCATTAGGAATTTAGTGCACATTGTGCTTTCAATTCATTAGCTGAAAATAATATAATATCTGGGGTTTTACAAGAGCTACTTGAAGATTCAGAATCAATTCAGAAAGCAAGTTTTATATAGAAAATGTCACTCCTCACTCCCCCACCCCCAAATTGTGGATTCACTCTACCTTTAGTTGGAGCACCAGATCCATTCGATATTTACCGAGAGGGTTTATGTCATTTAGAATCAAAGCAATGATGATATCAATCCCATTTGATTCATGAGTAGCAATACACGTCTAGAAAGCAAAATGTTTGTAAACAACATTTTATTTATAACATAAAGGTACTAGAAATTATCTGACATAAAATAACAGTCATCTTAGTTTTAAGTTTATATAAATAACTTAAATATATATATTAAAATATAATAATATATTAAATATATAATTTAAATATATCTTTAAATATAATTAAGTTTTAACTTTGAGATTAAGTCAAGGATTTAAGTTTTATTTGTTCTTTTATATTAGAATCTTTTAATTCTAATTAAATAGTATTAATAGTATTGATTAAGTGTTTTTGAACACAGAACACTGAAAAAGACAGTGTGTAACAGGCATCTTTTGTTTTTAAAATGCTTGTTTATTTTAAGAGAAAGAAAGAGTGAATGAGGAGGAGCAGAGAGAGGGAAAGAGAGAATCCCAAGCAGACTCCGCGCTGTACGCACAGAGCCCGGTGCAGGACTTGATCTCACAACTGTGAGATCATGACCTGAGCTGAAATCAAGAGGAACACTTACCCAACTGAACTCACCCAAAAGGAGCACTCTATTTATTATTATGAACTCACCCAGGGGCCCCAGGAATCTTTTAAAATGAACCACTTTTATAGACTTTCAAAGAATTTCAAAAATTAAGTTAAATACTCTTTCAACCAACAAATTTTAATATTCCCTCCAATAGAGAAGTGCCTTAAATTTGGAATTTTAAGACCTGATTTCTCCTGGCTAGGAGAACATTCCCATTTATTAAAGGAGTGTTCACGATATGTCTGAAGTTTGTACTGATGTAGATATCAATTTAGCTGGTACTTAGTACTAAGTGAGTCACAAATGGCACTGCTGCAAGTGCTGGGTGGCAGCAGACAAGGAATACAGGTGCCTTCTAATGTTCTAGGGACATCCTGTCCATGACAGTGGTTAACTGAAGTTCTGCAGTTTCCTGAAATCTGAGTGATTCATAGAGGGATCTACTTGGGGAAAGTTTATAAAACATCCTGAGAGATAAACATCAGTATTTTGAAGTTTAGGGTCTATTGAGCCAGGATCCTGAACTTAATTCCATTTATAGAACTTGAACATCAGAAACCTGTGGGTTGGAGTTTGTAGAATTACATGTTATATAATGCAGTACCCAGTGTCTAGGGGGTTGAAAGATGGAAACTCAGGGGGGTTAAATGAGAAAGAGTAAAATCGAGGTAGTTCTGAAATGACTGCTATTTTTCAGAGTGGCCTTCATTTCTCCCTTTGCACAAAAAATTTTTTATTCCCCTGACACAAAGGAAAGGTGTCCTCCATCGATCATCTACATTTCCTGAGGTTCTGATCATTAAGACACTTGCTAAACTTAGAGGGAGTTGATTTGCAGATCATTTCTGGAATTTTCTGGCAACTTTCCTTTTGCATATTTTCAAAGCATGGGGTTCAAAGTAAGTATATTTTTAGAGTATATGGGATTCATGTTTATTCTCATTACTTATTATTGTTTTACTAAATTATTTTATTATTAGTTTTAACTTTTAGAGCTTACCAGATTTAATAAAGCATTTTCAAGACTCAATTTCATCCGTTTTAAGACCAAAAGTGGGGAATATGTTTTGGGCATTATAGATATACATGTTTTCATCAATGATGAGACCAAATCTCTAAATTTATGTATTTTTCCTTAACTTTAAATCAATACTTCAGTTTTCTTATATCATTACCCTAGGAAACTGAAATATAATACATGTGTCCATGACAAAATCTGCAAAGTCCTTTATCATGTAACATGTACATTGCAGAGGGGAGAGGAGCATCCTCACAACGAATTCTTTATGTCAGCAATTATCAGCATACCTCTGTATGTATGTATACGTGCGTGCACACGTTTATGCATTTTTTGTGCATATGTCATATAATTTGCAATAGAAAAGCAGCACATTTTTTTCCACACTTCTTTTCTATATTATGCACCGATGTTTCATCTCAATGGGTTCTTTAAAGCTTATACCCAAAGATGTTTACAACCTGAAAACGTCTTCTTCCAGGGTGAACCCATGTTTGTGATGGTAGCCCCGTAATTCTTAAGTGGATGTGAACAGTCAATTATTAAACTCTAGGGTGGCTCTCCTCCCTATACTAGTTCAAGTGTCCTATCTTCTACTCCCGCAATGTGTCCTTGATATCCAAGAAAATGGAATCAGGCAAACATTCTGGACGAGAGAGGTAAAATTTCACCCTCGAAGGGGTAATACAGTCAAAAGAGCCCTCTATTTAGACTCAGTCAAAATCCTGAGCTTTAAGAACAGCTCTACAATACTGATTCTGTCACTCTGAGACAAAAGAACATTACTAAGTCTCTGAGTCAGAACCTATTCATCCCCCAATGGGAGCAAAAAGACCTCGTTCATAATTTTGTGAATATAAAGGAGAAAATATATACGACCCACTCTAGTAGAGTGGAAGAAGCCAAAGAGAGTGTGTTCTACAAATCCTGGAAAAGAATCACTAAAGATGAAAACTGAGCAACGATGAAGAAACACATTGTACTCTTCAGTAGGTCTGATTTTTATCTGGAACATTTTCATGGGAAATTTCTGTTACGATGAAATTAAATAAAAATATGGCATAGTATTTGCTCGTCTATAATTCAGCCTTTGTATGTTTTGTGAGAAAAGTAAAAATATCTGGCAAAGCAAGAAGAAAGATCTTTTAAATGTAGACAAAGGTTGGCTCCTTCACCAATTTGATCCTTTTGCTAATTAGTCATGAATATTTTTGCGTGAAGAACCACTTTCACGGTTACCTGATTTTCATGGCATGGTCCCTGGCAATACTCCGTCAAGCTCTCCAGAGTCTGGTTGACCAGCACAACATTCTTCTCATTGATGTAGAGACCCAAAAGTCCCAGGCCACCCGTGGTACTTCCACAAATGCAGTCCAAAAACTGAAGGGTCTCACAGACAAGGTTATAATTTGTTTTGTTGTTTTGATTCCTCAAGAAGTTCTGAAGGCAAAAGAAAATATACCTGAGGGGTTAAAAGAAATCACTGTGCTAATTGTTTTCAGCTCTCTCACTGTGTGTGTTTTTCTAACTCAAAAATATCCCCATAGCAATGTGGAATGGAATTGCTTTTTATAAGAAAGTGTTCACATTTATTAAATTTCCCCTAGGTTTAAGAAAAAGACTCTTAAATTTTTTCCTCAAGAATTTAAATTGATCAGTATAGTCTCATAACAAACATTTCTCAATGTCATTATCTTCAAACTATATGGACACAGCAAAAAGAAACCAACAGGCAAGTAATAGGAAAAGGAAAAGGGAAAAAGAAACTAGAAAGAAGTTCTTTAGGGAAAGAAGCTATCAAATTTTCAAGTAAATGATCCCTTATAAACAGTACAGTTTCAAACAGTGGATGGTTCAACCATTATGGAGGGCAACTTAGAAGCATGTATTAAAAATTTCAGTTAATGTACAATCCTACTGATAATTTAGTAATAAGGTGTATTACTAAATGGAAAAAAGTAACTTGAGGAACAATATATATTCTGTGTTTTTTTTTAAAGTTTACATGTGCAGATCAATATGCTTCTATGTAAATAGAAATTTCTGGAAAGAAGTATAACCTGTTAATGTAATTTCTTTGGGGAAGTAAACCTGGTGAAAGGGGACACAGAGAGGGAAAGTATTATTTTTATTTATCATTTATTTTTATTGATTTATTATTTAATTTACTTATTTGAATTTATTCCTACCACTTATCTTTGTTTAGGCTTGTTTTGTGATTTTTCCCCAATTTTTTATTGTGGCAAAATAGATATAAAATTTACCATCTTAAACATTTTTAACTGTATAGTTCAGTGGTATTAAATATATTCATTATGTTGAGCTATGGTCACCATCATCCATTTCTAGAGCTCTTTTCATCTTGTAAAACTGAAACTCTATACCTATTAACATCCAATTCTCCCCTCCCTCTTCCTCTGGCAACCACTACTCTACTTTCTGTCTCTGTCATTTTGACTACTCTAAATATGTCATATAAATAGAATCACACACTATTTGTCTTTTGTGACTGATTCATGTCACTTGGCATAATCTCTCAAGGGTAATAGATGTTGCAGCATATGTCATAATTTTCTTCCTTTTTAAGGTTGAAAAATATTCCATTGCATGCATATACCACATTTCATAGGTCTATCTGTTGATGGACATTGGGTTAATTCTACATATTAGCTATTGTGAATCATTCTACCATTTATCCTGTTAAAACAAAGGTTTTTTTTTATTAGTAACATTTTCTAAATTGTTTGATCCCACACTCCTATTAGAAAAATATTTGATCAGATACTATGTATCTATCCACTACATGGACAGACCAAGTGGATCAGCATATGCATGTGGGCACATATCCAGTATCTTCCCTCTGTAAGTAATACTCTGGCCTCTGCCTGACACAAGTCTGCAGCAGCTCTCTCCACGGTGTGGTCCATGAGACTCTGTGCTTCTGCCACTCATTAATTCCTGAACTTCTCCTCTTCTTAAAAGATATTTAATTCAATTTACATGAGTCTATTATCTCTTTTCAATTCAGAACACCTGCACTCTAGGCTCTTATTAGAGAACACAACTTAAAACTCTGCTCTCTCTGATCCTGAACAGGTGCTGTTAGAGATTATTTCATCTTTCATGTGATTATGCCATGTTGACATAAGCAGTATGCACCAACGATGCAAAAAAACCAAAAGGCCAAAATTCCTAAGCACCCCTAAGTCCACCTATTTGACAAAGAAAAATGTACCAAAGAAGATATAAGACTGGGACCATATTCATCTACAAAGGTATCAACCTCTACTGTCCTAAAAAATCCTCTTCTCAAAAAAAAAGGGGGAAGGCGCTCCTAGGTGGCTCAGTCGGTTAAGTGTTCAACTTCAGCTCAGGTCATGATCTCACAGTCTGTGGGCTCGAGCCCCGCGTCGGGGCACTGTGCTGACAGCTCAGAGCCTGGAGCCTGTTTCAGATTCTGTGTCTCCCTCTCTCTCTGACCCTCCCCTGCACATGCTGTCTCTCTCTCTCTCTCAAAAATAAATAAAACACTAAAATTTTTTAAAAATCCTATTCTATATTAACTGTTTCTAATGAAGGCATATAAATATACTCTGTATCCTCACTCAAGATATATGAATTGATATGGAAATGATGAAAGCCCCTGTATCTGTAAAACCATGAGGGATACAGATGAGGCAAATGTGACCTTACTCAACAAATATCAGAATATTAGGAATAGATGATGCTGAGGCTAAACAGACGTGAGTTGAGGATGCAAAGGTTGATACTGTATGAGCCTGATTTTTTCACATGTAAAGGAATTTTCCCCTCATTTTCCTTCATTTAGATGCAAAAGTTTCTTCCCGACTCAGAAGAGCACTATTGGTTTTATCACTTATCTCTCCAAAACTACACATTAGTTTTATTGGAATTTAGTTACCTACAATCACAGGTTGTATAACTCTTACACAAAATAGGACAAATACCTGCAGCTCCCGGTTGTGATTTTCACATAGCAACTGCAGAAACCTCAGTATGGGCTGCATGATGGTGATTGCAGGACTCATGGTTACTTCCTCGGCAGACTTTTCCTCGGCATTTCCCGCTTCCGATCCTGCACACATCATATCTATTTCTGGATCCATTTCTCTTCTGTACACACAGTACGCTTTGGAGGTTGCTGAAGAAGCTTCTGTTAATTGACCTTTCATTCCCTCTTTTAAAAGTAATGATGAATCTCTTACTGAAATAAAACAGTACTCTTATATTTCAGAATTAGCATCCTTTTGCTAATTAAAAAACAAGACAACCAGCTACCCAAATACTCTAACAACTCAATTAAAAGACATTTCACAAGGGGTGCAACAATTTCCCCCCAAAATAATCTGAAGTAGAAACTACAGAATTAAATTTGCACAGGACATTAAAAAAAAAAAAAAGATCTAAATGTTTAGCCAATTTCAGAAGAGCCCATGTCTTTCTGATAAATATAAAATAAGGGAATTCTTGAATACAAGAAGGTGGGAAAAATACTCCAAACTTCAAATGTTATGTTTGTATGACTTGTAGTTGCTTCACTGACGACTCGTTATTCCAAATACCAAGGATCTTTCATTAGAGTAAGGTGCTGTAACTTCTATTCTTAAAATTTGGGTTTCATGAACACTCAAAAGTTTGGGGCAGTTGCTCTTTACCATGCATCCCACATGCATGTCAGACATTTTCAATGTGGCTTGTTCCTCTCATAATGCCTTGTTTGAATTTGGTCCTACAGAGCTACTCAAGGTCAGCCCCATGGCCATAGTAATTTAAGGACGGAGCTCCATAACAGAACCACAGATAGGATACTGAGACTGAGGTAAGTGAGATGACAGAGATAAGTGAGATCTAAAGGTTCTTTCCTCTCTATTCCCTCAAGTACTCAATTATTTCTTTACCTCTCATTCGTGGACCAGATGTCATCAGGTCGCTGTCATCATCCCTTTTTTTGTTACCTAAGTCTATGGTATTAACCGTCACTGTCGATCTTATCTCTTTCTGAGCAGCCTTCATTCGGTCATACAGAACTTTGAAGAATTTTTCTGACTTTTTTTGTTCATGTAATTGCTGGTAAAAAGAATACTGCAAGAAAACATATTTTAAGATATCAATACCCAAGGGGAGAAAAATAGTGTTTTTATGCTTGAAATAAATATAAACATTATGCATAAAAGCACATATTTCATGTGGTGCCCATTATTTCATAAATTAGCAGCTTTTGCCAGACTCCTGTACTATTTAACATATACTAATAATAGCTTGTGTTTGCTTAGCACTTTCCACTAAAATCCAATATATTTTCCTGTTACTTAATTCACTCTCACTGATTATTTTATTTTAAAAAGTTACAAGTGCACTGTAAGAAGTTGTATGCAAAAAGTGCCTTGATTTTTGTATTTTTGTAAACTCATGTCTTGATTCAATACATATTTATTGAATGCCTACTGCGTTCCAGGCCCTTGCTACTACGAGGCATAGGACAAAAAGGAAAAGTCACCACAATCCTTCCCCTCATAAGTGTGTCACCTAGAGTGGAAAACAGCCACTGATCCAATGATCATCCTGTAAAATGTGGGTTTATGCAGAGTTACAAAGAGTTATTTTTCTCTTTATCTAAATTATAGTACATTTAATTTAGAATGTGTTACCATGGCAGCCTCACTCACAGGAACCCACTGATAGATAGGCACTAAGTTTTTTTGGTACTTCATTAGCTACATTGCTTTGCATGGGGTCTAGGACAAGCCTGCCATAAAATGCATAAAATGGATTCTGCTTGAAGAGTGAATAATGATGCTGAAAGGGCTCAACACATGATAAAATATGTCTTAGTGAAAGGTAGAAATACTAAGCCTTGAGAATATCTGCCTAATCACTGTCTGCTTAGTGACTTATGGAGTATCCAGAAGAGCTAGGAGTTGGGAAAGGTGATATACGCCAGAGAAAATAGAATTTGTACTGGGTGGGGAAAAGCATGCTCCTAATATGGGGAAAATCATGGGACAGGCACACAATACATACAATAGAGATAAAGTAAAAATAAATTATGAAAATAATGCTTCTAGTAACTACACTGATTGAACAAAAGTTATGTAACCTTGATGAGAGATGGTGTGAAGAAAACGTGAAAAATAATGACTTCCAGAATCAAGTACAATGCGCCATAATCCAGTAAATGGAAACAGCCAATTCTGGTTGAGTTTGGCTCCTAAACATATGCTTTCTTAAAAGAATGCTTAGAACCATGACCCTTAGGTCCTGGGACTTGCAGGTAAGACTCTAATGACATCAGGTCTTGAAATGGATGTCTGTGCTACAATTTTCAGAGTGGGCAGTGTGTGAGTACAGATCAATTTATGAAGCCTGAGGAATCGGCTTCATACCTCTGAGGGGAAGCTCTAAGCAGGAGGCTGGCAACCCCTGAAGAAAGCAGGGCAAAAAGCCACAGTAACCATAGCAACTACAGGGAAACAGTCAAACTGGTTCCGTTAATTCAAAGGACAAATGCAACATTTACAGACCTCCACAGTCCCACAAATTAAGCTGATGCTTACATCCTAATATTTTCAATATAACCGGGTTAGAAGGTGAAAGGAGTTCCCAATATATTAATAAAGAAGTTATAGGAAATTTGTGGTTCTATTAAAGCAGAGTTTTATAATTTATTTAGCTCCTTGAAAAACATGATCTCATTGATACTTTCAGTACAACTGTCTGATTAATAGAGAGTAATCTTATTTCCATTTTTAGATCAATAAGTTTAGTAAAGGTAAATGATTAGTAAAGGTAAATGATTTGCCCAATATTACATAACTAGTAAGTGTTAGAGCTAGGATTTCAATCTAGATTCTCTGTCTCTAAATCATTAAATTTACAAAGCTCATAATAATCAGTCATTTATGTAGACTACACCTTTTTAAGCTCAGGGCACTATGAAGCTGAACAGTATGACTTTAATAAAAATAAAAAGTACGTTTTATATATACATCTATAATCTCAACAGGCAGCATAAGGATGTCACTTGTAAAAGATACAGTTTTTGATTAGCAAACTGTTTCCATACGCTTCAGAGTATATGGGGGAAACTCTGAGGTTTTTTTCAGGAACCAAGGACGATGCATCAACAGATCTATATGGGAGAGGAAAGACTTTCCCCGCAACAAGGATGGGGGAAACTAGAGAAGGAACATGAAGTGAGGAACTAGAGATGGAGTAAGCTTAGGATAACGACACACGGTGAATCAGCCGGTGAAATTTCCTGACTCCAGGAGTCAGGAAGTAGAAGGTTATTTCAGAAAGATGTTTATAGTGGTTAAGAGCACTGATCCTGGAGCCAGTCAGCATGGGTTTGAGTCCTGACTCTTTCTGTAACTAGCCATGGGAGCTCGATAAGGAGCTTAGACTGTCTACCTTAGATTCTTCCTTGGTAAGATGAGATGATATATGTTACCCCACCGGTTGTTGTGAGAATTAACCAAGTTAGTACATATGAAGCACTAAGAACAGTGGCTGGTATTTAGCAGGTATTATCTTCATTATTGTTATTATTAGTGTTCAGTTCGAAATTATAACAGAAGTACCTTTCCCGTCCTCCCCTTCAACAAATCTTTAATAATATACTTTAAACATATAAATTGGCTTAGGTGGCCCGGAGGGTATAAAATAAAGAAGGGAAGCAGATTCCTACACCAGTACTACAGAAGTGGGAGAGTCAAGTTACTAGTGCCTAAGGGCACTGTGAGAATGTCAACCCCCATGGAGACTGACAGGAGTCTTGGGGAGAAGTGGATTTTAGATTGTTAAAGGGCAAGGAATAGGATTCAAGTTGACATCAGTGAGACCCTCCAGAGACAGAAGCTCAAGGCAGCTCTCTGGGTTACACAGTGATACAGATAAGTGACAAATCTAAAAAAGGGATGGCTGGTAAATGACATCGCCATAACCCATCTTTTAAAAAGGCTTTCATACACAAAAATAATTTAATGCTTTTTCATCAACAAATATTTGCTGAACGGCGATAAAGTACATAAATGCCAGAGACAGGACAGGATCTACTTTGAGAAAGACGAGATTGAATTGGAGAGACAAAATGTCATACAAGTAACAGCAAAACAAAGTAGCATAGGCAGAGTGCCAAATAAACATTAAGGAAACAAGTATTATGGGAGCTCAGATAAAGGAGTGGTTGTCAATGCCTGTNTTCATACGACCACCACTCCTGAACATTTATTGGGCCAGACATGGTATCAGACACAAAGGATCCAAAGATGAACCATGTGGGGTCTCAAGTTTTAAGGATTCATAATTTGTTAAACAGAGCCTGGTGCACACATGAAAAGGCACCATAAAGTGGCAGAAATACCACTGAAGGCATCTGCAGGATACCACGGGGGCATGTCGTAACCACCGGACAATGCTGCCCAGTGGGACATGGGATCAGAAAAGTCCTCTAAGAGAAGCTCGTGAGTTGGGTCCTCCTAGAGGAGAAAGCAACGTGAGAGAAATCACAGGACACAGATGAGGAACTACAAAGAGCTTAATATACCTGGTGTGCAGGAGACAGGACAGAGGAGGGAGGAGGTGGAGTAAGAAGGGAAAATGGGAAAATGTGAAGCGATAAAATCATGAAGGATCTTACGGACTGTGTTAATGAGTTTGTCTTTTGACTTTAAGCAGAAGAAAAACATGTTTTCTGGAAAGATAGCTTTGGAGGCAGAGTGTAGAATGATTTGGAGAAGCGCAAAACTGGGATCAGGGATACCTCCTGAAGACCCAGGGAAAGATAGGAAGGATGAGTAATGAGGGCAGGATATGCAGAGATTGAAAGCAGAGTGTGGATATGAGACACGTTAACAGGACAGAATCACAGAGGTTGGTATTCAATGAAATGTTCAGGAAGGGACTGAGGAAGAGTAGGCTGAGGGTCAAGGTGGGCTTTCAGCTTCTGGCCAGGTGTCTGTGTGGATGGACTGCCAGTCACTGAGGCAGGCAAAGGAAGAAGGGCAGTGGATGGATGGAGAATAACAGTGCATTCAGTCTGGGACACGTTGAGTTTAAGGTACTTTGGAACATCCCACGAAATATTCCTGGAAGATAGCTGGATGTAGAGTCGAGACATGCACAGAGGGAGTGGAGAATCATCAGCATCCAGTGGAAGTTACAATGTAGAAACGAATGAGGTCAGGCTGAAGGAACAAGCAAAACAAACAGAGGAGAGTCCAAAGAAACTTGGGAGATAGCAGGATTCAAGAGTGAAGTAAATCAAAAGGAGCTTACACAGAAGGCTAAGAAGAAATGGCAGGAGGTGAGAAGAGGGTGGTGTCCCAAGGCCTAAGTAGAAAAGGTTTTAAAATCAAAGAAAAAGTCACCAGTGACAACTGCCACAGAAACATCACGTGAAAAGGGACTAAAAGGTATTTGGGGGTGCAGAGACCTTGTCAAGAATTTTAAAGTGGAACAGGAAGCTTCTGGCAGAAGCTGAGTTATTCAGCAGCAATATGAGGACGTAAATATGTATGGAGGGTGAAAGATTACCTCATCTGATGACCCTACGTGGTCCAGTAACAGAACTCTAGAAGGTGCTTTGCTTTACTCGCAAGAATTGCTTCTATCTAAAGATGAAAAAAAATTCCTTCACTACTGTCTGGATAATCTACGTCTCACATTATGTAGTTGCCTAGACAGTTTCTTTAGAAAGTCCCTACTGAATATCTGGTTGTAGAAGACAAGGCTACTTCCAAGAAAACCCACATAAATCCCTCCACCACCCACTTTCCCCCACGTCCCTCGGAAGAATTTGTGCCGCAGCTTCACTACCACAAGAATTTTCAAAGTTTGTTTTTCAACTAAGGGGATCAGTGTTTGGAAGATGCTTTTTGGTCACCGTGACATCTGTTGTTCATGAGGCTTTTATTCCTAAAGCCACCTGCTATTGGGCATGGAGAAATTTCTGTTGTTCGTTGCATTTGGTGGATTAATAAAGGAAAAGATCCCAGCTTTCAGTTAGATAGGGCGTCTACTTGGCAGGAATAGGAAAAGTTGATTCTGCAATTTCCTATTAGCTGTAAGCATAGTTTCCTTCTCCAACCAAGACAAATCTGGAAAGAGCAGGTTTGGTGAGCGCAGGACAAGGAGGAAGACGCACATCCTCCGGGAACACCCCCGGCTCGGTCTTGGGCTCTCCCGGTGTGCTCTGAACTTCGGGAGTGGAGGAGCCCAAAAGTGTGTGCTTTTTGGGAAAGCATGGGTGATGATCCTTGCGTGCAGGTGATAACAGCTTTCACCTCCCCTCTCCTAGGATAAATGAATGAATGAAATGGTTCTTCTCTCCCTGGATCAGGGAGAACGCACTTAGTCGGCAGCATCAGGGTAATAAGCACTGGGAGATTTGGGGCATCAAGTAAAGGTGCTATTCCAAACTTCTAGAAAAGTAAATGGAAGAGGATGGGCAGAGAGGGGTGGTCAATGTTACTGAAACCTGTTTACTGCCAAATACTGTGTGAGGTGTTGATACATACTAGCTCATTGAATGGACAGATCTATTGATTTTTACATTTAATTCTTAGATGAGTCCAAATGTTTTTCTCTGCTGAACGTAGGCCACAAGTTTCCCTCAACAAATCAGAATTTCTGATATGATGTTAGAAAAGATGCTTCTAAGGAATGCTCTGCTTCACTGAGCCATTTGTGAAGGTCTGTAGTTTCTACAGTAAATCAAATAGATTCGTAAGGAAAATGTGAAAGTTGTTAGGGTTTTGTTTTTTTTTTTTAAGATAGCCATGAGGAGCTAAGAGAAACAGACACTACCTTCTTTGGTTTCTATGATAAGTAAATAAGAAATACAAATAACCAACATAATGCTCATCATGATAAACAGGTACCTGTGTTTGTGTATTTCCTCCTTCGAGCAAGGCGATGCCAAGTAAAATGCCTTCTGAAAAAATTCTGTCGTTTTTGGTGTTCACTATGACATCAATGACGAGTTCAGAGGCACCTTCTTTATCTAGTAGACACTGAATATCTGACATTGATATGCCCGTCTTATCTGAATCTTGTCCCGAAAAGCTCCCTGTGATTAGGAAAAATAAACAAGTAAATCTTAATTACAGACATCATTAGTATACAATGTTTTGGAATTCTTAGACCTTAAGAATATTTATCATTGGAATGTTTTCCCTTCCCCATTAAATATAATAGGAGCTTGGGTTAAAAAAAAATGTCAAAAGTTTATAAAAACATAGCTTTCTATCGAATGTATGACACCTGGAATTCAATGTTTTTTTCTTAATAGGAAATATTTTTAGGAAAAGAAAATTAGCTTTATTTTTGTGCTTAATTTGCATACAGAGAAATTATGACATTGTTTAGTGTTTTCCAGAGCCTAACGGCAAAATTAGTCTTCATGTTCAAATCATTTGTTTTATGAATGCAAAATTTTGTACAAAGGTTTTTTAATAGAGCTTTTTAAGTGAATTTTTTATATTTATGCTATTTTAAGTAAAATGCCAGCATAGCACCGGCATGAAGGCATGTGACAAGAATTCTAGAATGAGGGGAATGATCAGTCTTACCTCCCCCTTGCGTAGATTTGCTGTAGGTTCCAGAGAGATGTCCATTGATACCAACTCCATAGTCTCCTTTAAAGTAGCGATTCAGGAGTATTTTTCTTAATGTGTTACCCTAATAAAAATGATAAGAAAAGTGTTTCTTATTGTTTCTTTTCCTAATGAAAAGGGAAAGTAGCAGTACATTAAAATGCCACTTAAGATGCATTTTATTAATGATGTTGAGACATGGAAGAATTAATTTTATACAGCATAATATTTTCTGAGATAAAAATTTTCAAATGCTTCCCAAGAAAATAATAATGATATTGCTTCTTCCAGAAATAGAATAAACTATGGTATTTTCCACAAAGTGTACCGGGAAAATCACAAGAGATTGTGTACTATGAAAATTTATGCACTATAAATTTAAGATTCCCTCAAAGGCTGAAGGGTTGCTAAGAATACGAGTGATGCCTAAAGAAGACACAGCTTACTAAATACCCTGAGAATTGGAAACCAAAAACCCTATTTAAGAGGAGCTTGGTAAAAAGAGCTAGGAAAGTGCTGGGCATACAACAGGTGCTCACAAAATTAAGCTTGATAAAACAGAGTGAACATACTTAAATTCCAAGGGCTTTATTCAGAAATGGATGGGCAAAAGACAAGTGTATTCCTTTGTAATTCAGAAATTCCTAAGTCTTCAACATTATACTGATGACATGACATTTTTAAAATACTATATTTTGGGGCTTCTGGGTGGCTCAGTGGTTGAGCATTTGACTCTCAATTTCAGCTCAGGTCATGATCAGGGTTGTGGGGTCAAGTCCCACATCAAATCCTGCTTCAGGCTCTGTGTGACTGTGGAGCCTGCTTAACATTCTCTGTCTCTCTCTCTCTGTCTCTCTATGTCTCTGTCTCTCTCTGTCTCCCTTCCCCCCACCCCTCTCTCCAAATCATGTTCTCCCTCTCTTTCTCTTTAAAAAAATTAAAATACTATATTTCGCTGGTGCACCTGGGTGGCTCGATCATTTAAATGACCAACTCTTAACTTTGTCTCAGGTCATAATCTCACAGTTCCTGAGATCAAGCCCCTGTGTAGGGCTCACCTTTTGGGATTCTTTCTCTCCCTCTCTCTCTGCCCCTCCCTGGCTCATGTGCCTTCTCTCAAAACAAATAAACTAAACAACAACAACAACAAACACAAACAAACCATATTTTGCAATACAGTTGCTTGATGTACTTAAGACATACGGATAACTCCAGGTTTTCCATTTTATTGGCTCTTATTCTTCTAATAGACAAGAGTAACTTTAAGGTATTATTAAAGAATACTTTTTAAAACTAAATTAACACAGCAATTACTGAGGTATTAGTCCCATCTTGGGGGTAACAACACTGGGACCCAAGAGCTCAGGTAACCGGATGTAGATAATGCAGCTAACAGGTGGTAAAGCAAGAGCTTTAGTCAATGCTTGACGGAGCCGCTCAGGCCATTTCTACACCCTGTGCCCCATGCCACTCCCCAGGCACACCTTCCAAGGCCATGACACTTTGACACATGGCCCTCACTGTTCCTTCTCTCTCTCTCTCTCTGTCTCATGTTCTGGTCAGACCTCCTTCTCATGCCCTGAGATTTCATCTTCAATTCTCGTCTTGCTGCTCTCCTCCCTTCCCTCTCCCCTTCAGCGATTTTATTTGATCCCTGGTTGCATAACCACTTCTGCAGTCTGACTGCCAAATGTCTTTCCTCCGGCTCGACCTGGCTCTCCTAAGCTTCTCATCCTGTTTCCACTTAGATTTCCTTATCTTCATCTGGAGGTTCTACTGGCACCTCAAACTCAATCTGTCACAATGGAATGATCTCCTCTTTTTTTTTTCTGGAAGTATAATTAACAGACAAAATTATATTAGTTTAAGGAGCACAGTATAGTGATCAATGAATTCTACATATTACTAAGTGCTCATCAAGATGAGTGTATTCTTAATCCTTTACCTATTCCACCCAGCCCCCACCCACCTCCCCTCTCGTGACCACAAGTTTGCTCTCTATATTTAAGAGTGTTTTTTGTTTGTATCTTTTTTCTTTTGTTTGTTTACTTGTTTTGTTTCTTAAATTCCAGATATGAGTGAAATCATATGGTATTTGTCTTTCTCCAACTGACTTATTTCGCTGTATCATTATACCCTCTAGATCCATCCCCATGTTGATCAAATGGCATGATCTCATTCTATTGTATGGCTTAGTAATATTTCCATTGTGTGTGTGTGTGTGTGTGTGTATATATATATATATACACACCACCTCTTTATCTATTCATTCATCTCTCCGTGGACGCTTGGGTTGCTTCCATATCTTGGCTATTGTACTCCTTGTTTTCTTTCATAGTTTTTTTTTTTTAAGATTATTTATTTATTTTTGAGAGACAGAGAGAAGGGACAGCGAGGGGAAGAGAAAGAATCCTAGGCAGGCTCTGCACTGTCAGCACAGAACCCGGTGTGTGACTTGAACTCACAAACCGTGAGATCATGACCTGAGCCTAAATCAAGAGTCAAATCCTTAACTGACCGACCCACGCAGGTGCCCCTCTTAGCTACTATAAACAATGCTGCAATAAACATAGGGGTGTATCTATTTTTTCAAACTAGTTTTTTTTTTTTTTCTTCAGGTAAATACCCACTAGTGAAAATTTTGCTTTTATTTTTTGAGGAACCTCCATACTGTTTTCCACACTGGCCATATCAGTTTGCATTCCCACTAAAAGTGCACAAGGGTTCCTTTTTCTCCACATCCTTGTTAAAGTTTTTTATTTCCTGTGATTTTGATTTTAGCCTTCTGACAGGTGTAAAGTGGTATCTCATGGTTTTAATTTGCATTTCCCTGATGAATAGTGCAATCTACAGATTTAAGTCAATCCCTATCAAAACACCAATAACATTTTTCAGAGAACTAAAACAAATAATCCTAAAATGTGTATGGAACCACCAAAAGACCTCAAATATCCAAAGCAATCTTGAGAAGGGGAAGCAAAGCTAGAGGTATCACAATCCCAGATATCAAATTATACCATAAAGCTTCGGTAATCAAAACAGTAGGGTGCTAGAGAACAAAAACAGGCACATAGATCAGTAGAACAGGATAGAGAGCCCAGAAAGGAAGCCATGCCTATATATTCAATTAATCTATTACAAAGGAGGCAGTAAGATACAATGGGAAAAGACAGCCTCTTCAACAAATGGTGCTGGGAAAACTGGACAGCTACATGCAAATGAATGAAACTGGACCACCTTCTTACACTATATACAAAAATAAATTCAAAATGGATTAAAGATCTAAATGTGACACCTGAAACTGTAACACTCCTAGAAGAAAACATGGGCAGTAAGTAATACCTTTGACATTGGCTGTAGAAACATTTTTCTAGACATGTCTCCTCAGGCAAGAGAAATAAAAATGAAACCAGCTATTGGGACACTCCAGAATGAAAGGCTCCTGCTCAGCAAAGGAAACTATCAACAAAACAAAAAGGCAACCCACTGAATGGGAGAAGATATCTGCAAATGATATATCCAATAAAAAGGTTAATATCCAAACTACATAGAGAACTTATACAACTCAACACCAAGAAAAAACCCAACTTATTAAAAAATGGGCAGAGGACCTAAACAGACATTTTTCCAAAGAAGACATGCTCATGGACAACAGACACATGAAAAGATGTTCAACATCACTTATTGTCCTTCTTTCTTAAACCTGTTTTCCTTTCAATTTCAGTTTAAGATCAGAACCATGTTCATCATTTAAGATGAACTCCAGACTCCAAACTCCAGAGATCATCCACTACCCCTTCATCTTGACAATGACTTGCGAAATCCTACCTATTCTATCTTTTCAAGTGTAGCTTCCAATAGTGCCTTCACACATAATATTTAACCAAACTGAACTTTGTGCTGATTTCTCAACCACAGTTTTCTAAGTCTTTCTGATTATGTATCACATATCATATTACTTCTCTGAAAAGCTTTTCTTCCACCTTCCTTATGGATACCATCCATCCTCCCTCTTCATTCTACAGATACTCATTAAGTAGCTACTGTGTTTTAGACACTATTTTTTTAATTTCTATTTTCTTTTTTTAATGTTTATTTATTTTTGAGAGAAAGAGAGACAGAGAACTAGCAGGGGAGGGGCAGAGAGAGAGGGAGACACAGAATCTGAGGCAGGCTCCGGGCTCCGAGCTGTCAGCACAGAGCCCGATGCGGGGCTCAAACCCACAAACCGTGAGATCATGACCTGAGCTGAAGTGGAACTTCTAACCAACTGAGTCACCCAAGTGCCCCAAAAGCTTATTTACTTTTGAGAGAGACAGAGAGTATGCAAGCAAGGGAGGGGCAGAGAGAGAGGGTGAAAGAGAGAATCCCAATCAGGCTCCACACTATCAGCACAGACTCCAAGGAAGGGCTTGAACTCATGAATCGGGAGGTTATGACCTGAGCCAAAATCAAAAAAGGGACACTTAACCCACTGAGCCACCCAGGTGCCCCTAGACACTATTCTAAGTGAATGAGATGTAACCTGCCCCTCAAAGTGTTTACAATAAGGTCAGTACCATAACAGGCACATATTTTAGGCCCTATGGGAGCACATAAAACTTCGAAGACGCTTGACTTCGAAGAGGCTTTACATGCTTATCTCCCCTACTAAGCATACAATCGTCAGAGAAAAGCTGTCTTGTGCACAGTCGATGCACAGCAAATATATCCTAAATGTCACAGTGCCAAGAATTTTAGTAGACAGAGTTCCTGGAGTTCTTTATCCTTAGAGTGACTTTTATTTATTGATAATCAAATTTTTAGAACACATTTATCATCGCTCCCTATTTCATATTTTCTTCCTTGAAGACTTTTTCATATAGTATTGTAGTAAGTAAAGGTGATTACCAGTCTCAGAAGAAATAGAGAACCTAGAGAATATAAAAGAAAAAAGTCTGTCCCTTTTTTAAGAGAAAGCCTTTTGAGTTGAACTAATTTCATCAGATCAAAAAAAATGATCTTTCTAAAAGGAGAGGGAAAACAAAATAAAATATTTCTTTGAAGTCAAATGGGCTTTTGCTGTGTATCTTATTATAGCAGAAGGAGATGCTCTAAGAGAACTTTTAGACCCATTAACTACAGAATTGAAGTGGTAAGTTGGGAAGAAAAATGTGAGAATATTTCTACTTAGGCACAAAATTTCTATAAAGGGTAGCTCAGTTTGTTACAGTAACCATGCTTCTCACCTGTACAGATCAATGTATTGCTTCTCACTCAGATTCTGTAAGATACAGTTAGCCCACCTACAATAAATAAAGCTGAAAAACATGAAAATCCAGGCCTGTTTTTCTTAAAATCACACAAGTCCATGTCCCTGTCTGGAAGAGAACCTGCTTTAAGCAGAGCCCCTGGGTACCTGTGAACTAGCTCTCTTTTCATTCTGCGTAGGAGAGCCTTTTAACCACATTACTCCAAGAACCCAACCAAGAGATAAAAGAATGGTGTGCCTTTTTTAAAAAGGAGAAATAGAGAGCTGCATTTTTATCCTTTGTTTTTAAAAATGCTCTTTGCATTGCTATAAGAATAAAACCGGTCAAAACCAACTACAGAGGAGAGGTGTGTCACATCAAGTTAAAATAAGCATCACATTTGTTATTATTCCTAATTTTCCTTGGGCAGATAAAATGAAATCACACATGCTTGTCAGATTCATAAATATCAAAATCAAATGAGTAATCTGATGGATTTAAAAATTTTTTCTTATCCAGTTCCAGCCTTGTCAGCAGCATCTATTTTCTAACTGTGTAACATTCAGAATGCCATAGAAAGAGGAAAGAACTTGCCCTATCCCCACTCTTAACTCTGGAGCCACAGTGCCTGGGTTCTAATCCTCTTTATGCCACATGTCACCGGGGGGACCTTAACCAAGGCGTTCCAGCCCCCTGGCCCTCAATCCCATGACGTTCAAATGGAAGAGTCATATCGCTTATCTTCCTTGGTTTTCTGTGACGATTAAACAGGTAAAAACTTGTAAAATACTTAGAACAGTTCCCAGCACACAGTAGATGTGACATAAGTTGTGCGGAGTCGATATTATTGCTGCTGTATTAATATTATCCAGATCACACAACAGTGTTCAGTTTACAAAGCGCTCTTGTACACACTTTCTCACTTTATACCAAACCTTCCCACATAAGTGAAAACATTTCTATACCCACTAAGAAAATGGCAAAAATAATAAGTGATAAACTACCTGAAAATCCCAATGTGTCCACTATTAATCAGTCCTTGGAATTCTGTCTGTGTGAGCTAATATGTGTACACTGCACTCTATAAAATAGACCTTTTTAGAAGTCCAACTAAAGTGGAAAAATTCTACTGTGGTTCCAACCCCACGGTTCTCAACAAAGGCAAACTTTGGCACTAAAAGTGAACAAAGAATAGGTATGGATGAAATGGGACTCTATCATTTGTTTTAGTTATCCTCGTTGAAGCTTCGAAAACTTCAGATATTGCTACATGGTAGGTTGAGCAGAACAGATTTCTTCTGCCAAATACCAAGTTCTGACTTGAGGATCAAGGCAAGTACTGTATTCCCACTCGTCTTTGGACATCCTTAGTGGCCTGCACTATCGGTGATGGGTTACAGTGGTGATAATTTAGATGCCAGCCATTCCCACAAGTTTCTTTAACTCCAATAAACTAATAGCAGAGTCACTGGCAGAAATTCTGGTGCCAGGGTTGTAAATAATTGCCTGGGAGCTAGAATTGTCAAGGCAGAAATTTGGGAAAGAACGAAAAGCACATTCAGCCATTTTGAAAAGAATTCTACAACAACTGAGAAGTTTGACTTCTATTCACTCTTCAATTCCAAAATGAATTCCTGACTGGGCTTCCCATGGAGGGTGTCCTTGCTGGATTAGGCCAACTAGCAAGAAATGTCCTTTCCAGCCTTTTCAATATCAGAGTCAATTCCAGGCCACAAGACACAGCTTGTAGCCAATGTCTTCATGTGAACACATCCCAGATGTGCTAATGTCATGGAGCCAAGATAACTAACAACCACCTTCTGAAATTACAACAAAACATCTCCATAAAAAGACATCTTTTGTGGCCAGAGCAGTCATGCTGACAGTTTGTGAAGATCAGGGAGGGCCGTTTCTTTCCTGGCCGCTTCCTGTTGCACCAACTCCAGTGTATCAAAAATTAAGCTTAGAAATCATTGCTTTTCATGCATAGAAAGAATAACAAAAAGTTATTAGTCTTAGAAAAGGACTAAGGATTTTCTCTGATTTTTGAGAAAGCCCAACACTGTTTGCCATCATAGGTTAGTAGCTTTAAGAGTGAAAAGTTCAAGGACATGATACTTGAGGTACTGATTCCACATGTGTTCCTTTGCCCATGGAAAAATGACACATTAAAGTAATATTTTTTCCACTGTGGAAAATATAATGAAGACAGCATCAAACTATGACAACCACAACCAGAATCCTAGAAAACAAAGGCCTCAATTGGAAATTCAAAATGTAATGAAAACTGTGAACTGGATGCAGTTTAGGTGCTTACTTCAAGATTTTCCCTCAAAGACTATCGCTTAGCTACTAATCAGCTTGGACAAGATCTGTAAGGAGGTTACTGTATGTACCTGTAGTCTCCACATAGTCTCATTTTAATATTAAACTTGATTTAGCATAACTGGTGTCTCCCTAAACTTTTTGTCTAATGACAGCATGTCTGCTTAGATATTTTTTCTCACTTGAATCTCCAGGGGTAAAAAGGTACATTTTTAATTTCAAATAAATTACTGCAATAGCTGTACCCTAATTGGAATTACATTAGGTCCATCATTATAATCGACTGCATCTTCAAGGAACTCCTTTGGGAAAATGTGGCCAATCTCCTATAACCTAGCTGTCTAATGGTTTGAATTTCTTAGTCACTGACTCCAAGCAGCGAAAGCAGTTCTTTCTCTGGATGCTTCTTCCCAGCTTTCACAAGATGAAAAATACAAACGTCAATAGGAGTAGTTATTCTATACATCCACAAAATGCTCTTCATCAATATAACAACATATCATTATAATCTTGAAAACCATATGGATGTCTCAACAATTCCAGTAAAAGGGCTTATAAAAAGGAGTGAAAAGTATTAAAACAAATGATTCATACACCACTGTGGCAATACACTTCTATCTTCCTTCCTTCCCTTTTTTTCTTATTCATTGTAAGGACATCCTGCATTTTTAACATGTGTCAGGAACTTTTAGGAAAGGGGGGGCAAAAAATTGGGCAGCATATGCTGAGAGAATTTCCAAATATATAGACTTAAGACACATGACACTGTTTTTCAATATAAATAATCCTTACCAGAACATTTGATTCCATTTGTGAAACTTAAACATTTAAACAGTAAATCATATGTAAACATTTGACAATGATGCTAAAGATAAAAATGACTTGGGTCATCACTCCACGATGATCAAATAACCTAGCCTATAGGCAAACAGGTTGCTGAAAAGGCTGTTTAGGGTATGGTCCTGCACCCCGTAACTAGTGAGGAGTAAAAGAAAACTATTTCTTTTCTTGGGATATAATAAAAGCCTCTCAGCATTTGATTTCCAAGAAGCACGCTGACTGGTATCAAATTCAAGAGACTCAAACACCTCAGCAATTTAAATACAGGGTCTGCTTAAATTCAGAGGTTGAGAACATATGCAATCCCTCACCCCTGGTACTGGTGAATGGATTTTTCTTCTGCTTGTGATTGCTTAGTGTTCTGAGTAAGCAGTCTTTATCTGACCTACAGAACATAAAGAGCTGAAAGAAGAGTAAATAAACAAGAAATAAATAGGCAAGGTTTAGATACCATTTCACTATTGAAACGCAACTACCAGACACACATCATAAGTCACTACCTCATAAAATGACGCTCAAATGGCAGTGCACACAACCACTAAGGCTAAGCCCATAATCACCTGGTACATAGTGTGGAAACCTACTGGGTGCCATTTGTTCCTGACAAAATAAAATTAATATGCCACCAATGCAAGCATTGCTCTCACACCAAGGGCTGGGAAAAATGGAATTTCAAGTGGTCATTGCAAAGCTTCTGCAATGACTATGTCCCTGAGGGATGATACGGTGAGGTATGTAGTTCAGTAACAGACCCAGTTTATGAGGGGTCCCAGAGAAAACCAGAGGATAAAGGAGGAGGGGGAGGAGATGAGAATAAATGAGAGAACCAACTCAGATCTGAGTAACGTCATGAAGTACAATGGGAGAGGTTTTCTCCTGGATAATGAGAAAAGTCCCATTTAGCTTGCTCTTTTAAATCCTCATGTGCTGTGGGGCACCTGGGTGGCTCGGTCTGTTTAGCATCCGACTTCGGCTCAGGTCCTGATCTCCTGGTTCCTGGATTTAAGCCCCGCATTGGGTTCTGTGCTGACAGCTCAAAGCCTGGAGCCTGCTTCATGGATTCTGTGTCTCCCTCTCTCTCTCTCTGCCCCTCCCCATGCATATTCTGTCTCTCAAAACTAAATAGACCATTAAAAAAACAAAAAAAATTAAATCCTCACATGTTGTGGTGCCTGTTATATTTCCACAACTCTTTAGTAAAGATTGATATATGGGTGCCACTTTGCAGGCTGGCGGCACAAGAGGTAAGAAACAGGACAGAACGAGAAGGAAGACCAGCCCTCTCGTGCCCTGTGTAGACCTTCCTGTTTCTCTGCAGTCTCATGTTCTCAGTGCCATCTGTGAGCTCAAAGCTGTGAACTACGATCATAGCCAACAGAGTGTTGGCCCACAGGGCAGTGAGAGGAAGACATGACTTTGAAGTTGTCAAGGGAACAATACTGTAGAGAACCCCACTCCCAGCCCCGGACCACACACACAGAGTGAGAGAGAGAGAAGGAGAGCTCATCCCTCGTCCCATATACAATGAAAGAAAGTGTCTTTAAAAGGGAGGGAGAAAACTAACACTTGCATTACTTATAATCAATGCAAATATTTTGACAAAAGAAAGCCAAATTTTAACAAATTCAGAATATATTTAGAAGTTCTTCAGGTAGGAGAGAAATATTTATGGAGCTGCTGTAATGATGAGGAGCCACGCATCGCACAATTTCAAAGGAAGATCTTGAGAATTAAATGAGATAATGTCTATACATAGCTTAACACATAATAAATGTAGTTTCTGAAACTCCGAGGATGAAAAGACTGTGTACTCTGTAGAAAAGATGATGTCTTGGGGAGCCTGGGTGGCTCAGTCGGTTAAGCATCTGACTTCGGCTCAGGTCATGATCACACAGTTCGTGGGTTTGAGCCCCGCATTGGGCTCTGTGCTGACAGCTTAGAGCCTGGAGCCTATTTCAGATTCTGTGTCTCCCTCTCTCTCTGCCCCTCACCCGCTCATGCTCTGTCTCTCTGTCTCCAAAATAAACTATACAAAAAAATTTAAAAAATATAAGAAAAGATGATGTCTTGGAGACCAATGTAATTGGTTTGGATCCAAGTTCTGCCCCTGGCTTTGTGATCTCAAGAACTTTATTTAACCCTGAGACTAAATATTCCCATCTGTGAATAATAATAGCTATACTGCAGGGCTATATGTAAATTACATATGAAAAGTTTTAAGTCCTTAATCTATAACGAGTGCTAAGTAAACAGTGGTTGTAATATTTTTTAAATGTTTACAGGAAAATAAGACTTGTCCAACTCACGGGATGTACAGGACATTACAACACCCAGGGCCATGTACACAGAAGTAGCTTTACCCGCTCACGTCAATATCCAGGTCTGACCTTCTACAAATTTTTAAGAGAAGGAAAATGAAAAGAGCATTAATTCTGTAGAAGATTACTTTGGAGCCAATTAGATCAGTAGGGTGTTTTCATAAAAACAACATCTACATGTGCATAGGTTTCAACCTTCCCTACTACATGCACAAAGCAGAATTCATCAGAAGCCAATTTAGACCAACTTTTCTTAAAGTACCATCAGTAGGAAAACCAATGTTCCATGTTCCTAATATTCATTTTTATCATGAGAAATGTAAGAGGAGTATTAAATACATTTATAAAATTATCATGCAATGGTTGTTCATTAGGAAAGAGTGTACTTCCTAACTAGTCTCCTTATATTCACTTGGTGCCCCCTAATTTCCACTCTGTATTCAGAGGCTTTTCAAAAAACAGAGAACTAGAATTCAGAATACAGAGTAACTTATTCTGTGAGTGTTCCGCAAGATGAGCAAACATTTCTAATAAATTTTAACTTGATAAATGAGTGATGTTTTGCAATATGAGTAGTATGTGATGCTGAATGTCACATGATCACAACTGAGCCAGTGGTTTTTGAAGTTCGCTTTGATATACGCGTGCTTTGTATTGCAAACATGTTTCCAGAATGAATTATGCTCACAAACCAAGGTTTTACTGTATGTGGATATATAAAGAATGCTTACAAATCAATGGAAAAAATAATCTGGTAAAAAAGTGAACAAATAGAGAGGGGAGACACAGAATCTGAAGCAGGCTCCAGGCTCTGAGCTGTCAGCACAAAGTCTGATGTGGGACTTGAACCCACAAATCATGAGATCATGATCTGAGCTGAAGTTGGAAGCTTAACCAACTGAGTCACCCAGGTGCCCCTAGTGTCATAATTTTAATTCAGGATAAAATTAAAGATAATTCTTTTATCTCAATTTTCCCTCATAAAATGAAAATCATTTTCTTACTTCAGTGTTTGCTTTTAAATGACATTAAAAAGTTTATGTAGACCTAATTCTGATCATTTCCTGCATCAAACTGCCCATGAGACCATATATTTTGCTTGCTTTAATATAAGCTATTATCTGCCCCCATGAGCTCCTCACTGTGTGCCATGTTAATCATAATTGTCAAAGAATTTCACAGTGAAAAACCATGAGACAATGATTTAGAGCTAGTAGAAACCAGGAATTCCTTAAATATTCATCAACATTTCAAAGTACTGATACAATTATTACTCCCCAAAAGAGAGGTCTTAATTCAAACAAACCTAAAGATGCTTAGCTGATTAAAGGTCGTATGCCTAACTCAAAAGCAGACTCTTTCAGAAAGTCCTTGAATAAGTTTATTATGGTCTTTTAAACACCATTTTGAAAACCATTTTGATTCCCTCTGGCATATACCCCAGCAGATATTTCACTACCTTATATACCTAGAACTGTAACTAGAAGCCAGGGCACTAACAAAGTAATACGTGATTTTTGATAACATGCAAAGCACATTTGTTGTTATGAAAGAGTAGCTTCTTGGTAAAGCTGGGGTGCCAGGCATCTGCATTGTAAACATAATTTTTACAGGCTTATGAATCGCCTGTTGATGTAGGCTTCTGAAAGAAACAAAGCAAAAAACATCCTCGGGCTGAAAAGAAAGCTTACACACTTTAATAAATATGATTTGAGGTAAACATCCAGCTATTTTTAATTAGTAAATTGAAGAGGAGAGGAGAAAGAATCATTCCAGTGAACCATAGGTTGCTGATCTCATACCCCTAAAATAATAACTACCTCTCCTAATTTTTCTGTGTGTGGTCTGGGTAATATATCATTTTTTTTTACTCCTAGGTATTTATGTATACTTATAAAAGGTATTTATCAAGTCTTGAAGTGTTAAAAGTCTTGTTTTTTCCCCTGGGCAGAGGAAAGCATAGATGGCTGGGTTGCCTCCAAGGAGGGGGGAAGAAGTACCCATAACACCTCCTTCCCTATTATATCTCAATCTCAATGATTCTTTTTTTTAAAAAAATGTTAACGTTTATTTATTTTTGAAAGAGAGACAGAGTGCAAGGGGGGAGGGACAGAGAGAGAGGGAGACACAGAATCCAAGCTGTCAGCACAGAGCCTGACATGGGGTTTGAACTCACGATCAGCAAGATCATGACTGGAGCCAAAGTTGGATGTTTAACCAACTGAGCCACCCAGGCGCCCCTCAATCTCAATGACTCTAACACACATTTTTTTCTCCACATTTTAACACTTCCAAATGACAGGTCACTCCAAAATCAATAGTGTGTTACAGCTCAACTGACAGAGCTCTTTTTCCTTCTAGTTACCCAACTGATGGCAGAGTAGAATTGACAAATATATTATATTGAATGGGCTTAATCCAGCACTGGAAACTACTAAGCTTTAGAGCATGTGGCATCACTATCATACCCATTTTTCAGTTCACACAAAGCAAGATTAAATTTTGCCAGAAATTTAGGAATTAATCTTATAATTGAACTATATGTTTTTAGTGTTTGCCTTTTTTTCATTGCTCCACATTCTATACGATACTTTCAATTTACCACCAATTTAAGTTTTGATGTCATATGCTGAGTTGGGCCTACATTAAGACTGGTAAAGAAAATGACAGTATGGATAGAGATAAGAGGCATACTTACTTACAAATCAAGAGCAATGGATAAGTAAATAAGTAATAGAAATGCATTTAATTAATGTAGAAGCATGAACAATATTAAATTGCTCTCCTTAAAAAAAAAACAAAAAAAACTCCCGTTTGTACCCCTGTCTACCTGTTAGGATGGTTAAGACTGGGACCCTTATACATTGCTGACTGAAATATAGAATGGTACAACCGCTTTGGAAAACTGTATTACAGTTTTAAAAATTAAACGGTTATCATGTGACCTAGCAACTCTGCTCCTAGGACTACACAAAAGAGAAATAAAAAGATATGTCTGCACAAAGACTTGTACATGAAGGTTAATGGAGGCAGTATTCCTAAAAGCTGAAAAGTAGAAACAACCCAAATGTCTTTCAAATGCTAAATGGGTACGTCAAATATGGTATATCCATACAATGGAATATTATTTGCATTGAAAAGTGAATGAAGTACTAATACATGTTACAACATGGAAGAGCCTTGAAAATACTGCACTAAGTGGAAGAAGGCAGTTATAAAGGATCCCATGTTTTATTATTTCATTTACATGAGACATCTACAAGAGGCGAATCGATTGAGATAGAAAGCAGATTGGTGGTAGTCAGGAGTTAAGGGTGGGGGAATGGAGAGTGACTCCCTATGGGTATGGGGCTTCTTTCTGGGGTAATGAAAATGTTCTAAAATTAGACAGTGGGCGTTGCAAATCTGTCAATAAACTAAAAACCACTGAACCAGATACTTAGGGTAAATTTTACGGTGTGTGAATACCTCAAAAAAGCTGTTATGGAAATAGAAAATCCATTAGATTGGTTGAGATGATTCACTCTGTAAGTATTTTTTAAAAACACATCTTAAAGAAAATAATATCAGTCTGTTCAAATTTTTGCTAGGCAGCAGAGGCATTAATGCTATTTGCCGCAAAGCCCCTTCCGTTAAGTGCATCTGTGGAACAGATGTATTACAATGGCACATGTTTTGAATGTTACATCTGTTAGTAAAATGTAGAGGCTCAAACTGCTAATTAAATATGAAAATGTATGTGTCAATTAGAAGCCAATTTCTTGTTAAAACTGCCTAATGGCTAAGGCACTGTAAATCGAGCCAGTACCTAGGATTATTTGTATCTTGACCTGCGTGGGAAGGCAGTCCACTGCACTGAATATAGGCTAGACAGTTTCCATGGATACCTCACATCACTGGAGGTGTAGAAACTAAAAATTATAAACAACTTCACAGAAATTATGCTTCTAAAATATATTAACAACAAAAAATACGAATCCACCTGAAGAAAGATGTTAGAATCCATTTTGTTGACAAGTGGATAAGGTTGGCATTTTTTCTTTTTGAGAGGAAGGCAAAATTTTTACAAGACTAGTTTTTAAGTTGCTTTATAATTCATAGTAGAGAGAGAGAGACATATTGAAAATGCTTCTATCATCATAAGGTTTACAGCAAGCCTCAAGAGTTTTAGCTTTTGTAGGAACCAACCAGATTGAATTATCCCAGCTGAGTTTAATTAATCTGGCCACTGCAGACTAATATGCTGATCTTTCCAAATAAATGTACACTGTAATTACAACCAGGGTACTCCACTCACCACCCTTTTGCTCCTTCCCATGAAATAAGACTACATATCTTCCAGATGTACCACAAAAGCCACAGTGTTATTCACGAACCATTTTGGAATCAGACAAATAAAGCATAAGAAAAATACACATAGTTTCCGTAAGAAAAGGAGATCTTTCCCACACCACTTTGTTGAGAAGACCTGACCACACACCTGTTTGTTCTCACCTGTAACAGGTTAGAGAAGGAAGAGTGAGAAAGTTACAGCATTAGCTTTTTCCTTGTCCTCAAATCTCTTCCACAATTAGGCAGTCAAGTTGGGATTTATTCCCAGAACTCTAGAGATAATCAGCATGCGTGGAAATGTAGCTGTTTTCTTTGGACCACTTAGTCCAGCCATTACATGAGCTCCAGCATGAATGAGGGGAAAGGACACAACTTGTTTTAACAAAGGAGACAAATGAATCAGTAAATTTGAATCAAATTAAACCAATACAGTAAAACCTTGGATTGTGAGTAACTTGTTCCGTGAGCGTTCTGTAAGAAAGCATTTCTAATTAATTTTAACTTGATAAATGAGCGACGTCTTGCAGTAGGAGTAGTTTGTGATGACGAATGTCACACAATCACACCTGAGTCAATGGTTCGTGAAATTTTGTATTGATATACAAATGCTTTGGACTGCAAGCATGTTTCTGGAACAAATTATGCTTGCAAACCAAGGTTTTACCGTATTTGATTAGGTATAGGAACAATTTCACAAATATCTCATTTGATGCTCATAACCAACTAAGATAGTACCCAGCTTAGCAGCAAGAGTCAACCGTATTCTTCTGTTCCCAAATGTTTTTGAGAAGTGTGTATTTGTTTTAATTTAATGCTAAAGACAACTTTGTGAAAAATTAGAAAACATTCATTCAAAGTATTGAGGGCATTGAGGAATTGGTAGTAGAAGAACACAAGAACTTTCCCTAGAGACATACCTATATGAAACAGAGCTCTACTCTAATCAAGTTTTTTTACTGTGATCAACTCTCTTCCCCTACTTCTTATTCATTATCATTTCAATTCGCTCAAATTCTTCCTGTTTTCTCAGTTTCTTTTGACCTGAAGTGTAACCAAGTTCTTCCCTCAGTCCCTTTTGCTGCCAGGCGTCCAGTTGTTTTCAAGGTAGAAGAGTATGCCCCCATCAGCAGTGCGGCACCTGGGGATCTGTGCCTGCCTCCCCCGTGCGCCACTGCAAGGCTCCTCCTGCTTTCGCCAATGACACACATCTTTCAGGTCTCGGCACCCGTGTCACCTTCTTGGAAAAACCATCTTCTGGGTACCGCTGCCCTAGCCTCTAGGGAAAAACTCTTCAGCACTCAGGACTTCTCCCTCATTAAGTCAAGTCACCTCATTAAGGCTCAGTCGGTAAGCAACCAACTCTTGATTTTGGGTCAGGTCATGATCTCACAGTCATTAGATCTAGGCTGGGGCTGAGCTTCCACTGAGCATGGAGACAGCTTAAGATTCTCTCCCTCTCCCTCTGCCCCTTCCCTGCTCATGTGCATGCTCTCTCTCACTCTCTTTCTCCAAAAAAAGGAAAAAACAAAAAACAAAAAACAAAACAAATCAAACAAACAAAACAGAGAAAGAGAAACTAATCCACCTTTGTCCATTTCGGTTGTTACCTGACTTTCTCAACTCTCTGGGGGTATACGAGCTTGTTCAGCAAAGCATCTCCAGGATTTAGCAGGTATTCAATGCTTTCTTGTAAGTATATTCTGTCTTATCCCTTTTTCTCTATTTCCAAATACCTCGGTTTTCTATCATTGTCACGACTTACCAATGAGAAAATTTCCTTAGAATCAGATGTCTGTTTCCAAAATCACCTAAAACATCATACTGTGAAATAAATATTGTCCGTCCTATCTTGGCCTCTGTTGGACAGAAAATAATCACTCGGAAGCACTTGTGGGACCAGCGTACAGACATGTGTGGCCACGTTTGGGACGTGTGTGGGACCAGTGTACAAACAACCCGAGGATGGCAGGGCAGAAAGGAACTTCCACATGTCTGCTCTAGCTGCAGATGAAGTCTTGAAGCCTAAGCCCTGTCTGATGTCCACTGGGACCCTCCAGCCTTCATCAGTGTGTCTAGCTCAGACCCCCGCAATGCCTTTCCACCCAGGCTCGCCATTCTTGGCACTGAACGCTTGTGCGTTGCATCTTCTGTCATCTGGAGGGAGCTCCTGCTACCTCTCTGCCTCAGTTACTCTTCACCTCATTTCAAACCTCAGCCGCAAACATCCCTCTGCCCTTGTTTTACCTCTCAATGAGGAGAGAAAGGAACCAGTTTTTAACTCTGAAGCATTTGAGCAGACACTTCGCAGGAAGGCGCTCTGCAGTATTGGTGCGAAAGCACAGGAGCTGCATTTATGCCCCGAGGATTTTTCCGGTTCGTGAAAGCCATTCTCATCCTTTCCCATTTTAAAAGCCTCTGCTTAAATCAGAATTAAGATTCATTACGACACTGCCATGAGGCTAACATTTAATCTCCCTGCAAAAAGAATCTTAGTATAGCTGTTCCTTCTGGAAAACATAACTTTTTTTTTTTTTTTTTTTTTTTGGCAAAAATCCATTGTTAAAAGATACCGTCAGATATCCCTGCCTGTAAAGTTTGTCATTACCAACACAAGGGAGTAAACGACAAGCGCTCTGGTTTACTGTAGAGGGGGCAGAGCCTGGCCAGCTGTTCCCCAAATCTGCTCCATCTGCACAAAACGGGACGACATGGCCCAGCCTTCTATGCGGTCAGGTGGGGCCACGTGACTGAGGATGAGCAAACTGAAGGTGAGCAGAAGTGACACGGATGCGGCCCATGTGCAAATCTTGTGCCCTTTGCAGCCTGACGCAAAAGGGTAAAGCCAGCCCAGGAAGATGCAGAGCCCTGAGACAGAAGGAACCTCGGGCTAGGGGAGCTAGGTGGGGGGCTGCCCTGTGGGGACACTCACGCTGGGATTTTAATTTTTCGTATGCTACCGTAAGTAAACTTCTATCAGAGTCAGGCCAGAGGTTTCCAGGTTTATGTTTCATTAGCCGGTGCCACCTTATGAGCCAGTGCGCGTCAGCCGGGACAGGCAGTCACCAGGCTTGTTTTGGGCAGCGCCGGCCGCGACTCCTCCTAAGGCACTTTGTCCGGAGCCACCGCTGTTTGGAGAACTTCTGACTGAGCACAAGCGAGCCACGAAGCTGCCGTGAAAAGTCACTGGGAATATAATCTCATCAACAGGAGATTCTCTCCAGGTGTCCCTTAACTTGTCACAGCACTCCTTCTTTCCCATATCTTTGCCTGATCTCTGCAAGCCAATTTTTTCCATGGCCTCTCAGTCCCTGGTACTACAATTCACACACACACACACACACACACACACACACACACACACTCTCTCTCTCTCTCTCTCTCACTCGCTCTCGCACTCTCTCTCTCTCTCTCTCTCTCTTTCCCCTGTGGCTGTCCCTGAATAGATCTAGCTTAGATCATAAAAGCTACCCAGAAGGAAAATCACCTGACTGCAGGCCACATGCACATTATCAACTGTTTCAAACTAGCTTTCAGCGATTTTCCACCAATCTTGTCATTTGTCCGTTTTCGTTTGTCCTGCCTTTGAACCTCTGAAAATATTTTCCTTCGACGGTGATAGCTTAAGGATTAATACGCCTCTGACAGTACTCAGAAATCCCTCAATTAACTTCATATCCCAAGAACGATGTGATATTTATGCACCATATGAAGCAAGATTTTGTTTTTATATGTTTTTATGATTCTACCAGCTATGGAAGAGGTATGAGCTAAATTCTTTAGTATAATCAACCCTCACATAAAAATCTTCCAGTTAAGTGTAATTTTTTTTTTTAAATGAGAGAGAGGAAAAAAGAAAGAGTGAGGCAAGGGGGGAAAAAGGAGAAATGAATTGATGGATCACAGTGGCTGAGTTTGTATCAGTTTAGTTTGACACAGAAGGAACGAAGTGATTATTGCCATTTCTTCTAATAAAGTCCAGAAAATGATTTACAGGAATATTTACTGCAGTCATGATGTTTTGGGGCTTGAAATAAATCCATACAAAAGATATTCTTCTGTACTGGATCAATCAAGTTCTAGCCTGGCGAGAGGTGATGATAATTATTGGAAAGCAAATTGTTATGTTTTCGTCTGACTGCCTGTTGCCTTGGCACGTGTTATTTCCAATTCTGTCTGAAATAATAGTACATTAAGCCATCTTGGGTGACTTATATAACCAGCTACTATCATTTGGAAAATGTCAGCTCCAGTAAGTTGCCACTGTATGTGTGTAGTTACACGGTTGGAATGCTGACTTCAGTTCATTTATTTTCTGAGTGTTGCAAAGAACTATATTTTAAAAGGGAAATCCATTCTAAAGCTTCATTTTTCATCTTATTTCAAGCTAGTTTAACCTTGGTTACTAACAATCACCAAAAAGGAGTAAGATTTAATGAATAGCTGACCTTAATTTTTTTTATTTTAACTTATCAGTTAAAACTTGCCTTGAAACTATGATTAATTCTTCAGGCAAAACATTATTATCTGTCAGGGTCTGGATTTATAACAACAGACTGGAAAAAAAAAATAGCCCTCAAACAGAGCACAATCTGTATATTTTCCTATTAACTACAAGTAAGATGCTAGAAAACTATTCTCCTAAACTTGGAACGGTTTAACAAATACACACATTAATTTCCACCTCAGTACTCAGTAACATATTCTGCACTATCCAAAAGTAAGAAGACATTTAAAAGAACAGTGAAAAACAGGGTCCATAAAATCTTACTCAGTTTGAACCAACTTGCTCCAGTACCAGCAAGAGAACAAGAGAAAGAGAAAAAAGAACCTATGGGTTTCATTTTAAAAAAAAAAAAAAAAAAAAAGGAAACTGCAAGGAAAAAAATAACTCAAAACCCCCAAAGCTTTATATCATTTCTTAATGAAAATAATCTCCCTGGACTACCTAAATACTACCATCAAATTCCAATACTAAAGTGTTTGTTTGCTTGTTTTTTAAGGAAATGAAAGGCAATAAACAAAAAGTAGCATCTCTCTCATCTTCTACAGTGACTTTTTTGGGGAAGTCTGAACACTATTTTGCTTCCACATTTGTACAGCACCTGCTGTAATTACTGTATTACCTGCGTAAACTATCAAAGCCCTAATATTAAAATGCTATTCTTTAAAAGTACATACTGACTTCCAGTATATGTATGGCTAATTAATTTAACATCATTCTACTTCCATGGAAATCAATAAAAACAGCAAGGATAATAAAATGAAACCCCGAAACCTCTATTTTCAGTAGAAGGAAGAGACAGATACAGTCTGAAGACTACAGAGGACATGTGAGGGCCGCCCATGTCAGCAGTCGTCAGGCAGAAACCAAATAGGGAAAAGCCAAGGGAGGAAGCAGCAACAGAGGTAAAAGGGCCCAGCAGCAGCACCAGAAAAGAAAGGTAAAACGAGATATCCTGAAGTTAAGAAGCCCGCCAGAAATACAAAAGCTCCATTCCATATTGTATCACTAGAAGTCAGAATGGGGGTGAGGAAAGGCAATATTAGAGACGCAGAGACCCTACACTTGAACAGGAATCATGGGAGCAGCCATATTTATTGGATATGGCCTTTCTTTGTGATGGCAGAAAAGGAAAGAGCTTTGGGAACTTCAAAGACCTCCTGTAAATTACTGGTTGTGTCGAATATATAAAAGGGATATGAAAGTATTGAGTATCGTGTAGAAATGTTGAATACCTGTGTTGTACATGTGAATCTAATATAGCATTGTATGCCAACTATACTTCAATAATAAAAAAAAATTAAATCCCTCGTATCTGGAAAAATAATAAACTCTCCTTAAACAACTTTTGGGCCGGAGAGAAAATTCAAACTAAATTGCAGAACTTCCAGAAAATAACAATAAATTCCTATATAGAAAAAGAGGCTATAGGAGACAGCTAAAGAAGTGCAGGGAGGAAAATCCAGAGCCTTAAACACTCATAGCAATTAAAATAAACTAAATGTCATATTCAAAAATTAAAAACAGCAAAAATTTAAGACAGATAAATTTTTAAATATCGAAGTACAATGTAATGAGTTACAAAAGAAAATAAACAGCACTAATAAATTTTTGAAAACTTGCCTTCTGAAAAAAAAAAAAAGATTAACCATCAGACAACCCAGGAAAGAAAGAAAATAATACACTAAAACACTAAGTAGCACACTGCAAAAGAGCAATAATCAAAGAAACAAACAAAAAACAAATAAATGATCATAAGATTCTTTGTGGTCAACGTAGTTGTCACTCTCCATATAAAAATTTTCTTGAAGGCCAAAAAGAATAATTTTCTAGCAAAATACAATTCCAAAATTGAGCCAAAATAACACAGAAAATCTCAGAGGACCATTTCCAACAGAGGAAACTATCAAAGGGCTTAACACCCAAAAAGTACAAAACCCAGATCGTTTCACAGGAAATTCTACCAAACTAAAGGAGAGCTCATTCCAATGTTCTTTGACTGGTTCAGAGCAGAGGAAAACAAGAAAATCTTCCAAATTCTTCTTATGAAACAAGTAAAACGGATCTAAAGACCTGACAAATAGTGAGTAACAATCATGAATCCCTACACACTTTTTATAGTATGTGTGTGTGTGCGTGTGTGTGTGTGTGTGTGTGTGCAAACTCCGTGACCCACTGGAGTTTGTTCCAGGAATACAAGGCTCTATATTAGAAATATTAAAAAATCTACTAACAATGTAGGATGTGAATGAAATATATTGCATAGTATATTAAGCGTAAGGAAATATATAGCATATTAAGTATAAAAAGAAAAGTCATATGATTGATAGATGTTGAAAATCCATTTGTTAAAATTCAATATCATTTCTGATTTTAAAAAAATCTCAATAAATGGATACTTCCTTAACAAAATAAAATATATTTCTCTTATCCCCAAATCCAGCATCAAGCTTAATGGGAAATATTAGCAGCACTCCCAATAAGGCCGGAAAGAGACAAAGATGTTCACTATTACCATTAATATTTAACACTGTATTAGATGTACAAGCTAAAGCAATTAGCAGAGACAAATGATTTTAGAGATAGAAAATTTGGAAACTATCAGTATTTGCAGATGATGTCATTTTATCCTATGAACACCAAAGAGAATAAAGTGACAAACTATGAAAACAGTAAGAGGATTCGTTAAGGTAATGAAATTTAAAAACACAAAGAAGCTCTCTGCGTACTGATACAGCAAGATCAACAAGATATATTGCTAAGGAAAAAAAGAGCAAGGTGCAAAATAGGGGTATGACAACTCATATGATTAGGGAAATAAGATTATATATTCATGTTTGCTTGTGTAACCAACCGCGGTGATTATCCAGTTGGAGGTAGGTGGGAGGGTGGGAACAGTTTATAAGGGGCATGATGGTGAGAGAGAGACTATTCCCTTTATATTTTTGTACCATGTGGAATATTACCTAAAAATGTAAAATAATTGGAGAAAATTTTCTTAAGATTCTCACAGACACTTGAGGATGCCAGTTCGAGAGGTATTGCCTCTCAGCTCCAAACAGGCCCTCGTGATAGTGGGGCTAGAATGTCATAAACCACATTTCTTCTTTGGTGACTGACTGCAGGCAGGGCATGAAAGGGGAGCTGCAAGCCTGGAGGAAGCACTTGTTCTTTCTTGTCTGCTTCCGGCGAGCTTCCTGTTGACTTCCTGATTTTACTTCCTGTTCCTCTGAGTGGCATTCCAGCCATACGGTATTCTAGCAGGCATGGTTCCTGCTAATAGCTAGTTAGTTACTAACCCAGTCTGCAGTTTTTCTGTCATGCCTTTCCCTCAGAATGTCTGCACCTGGCCTTTGCTGGTGATCTCAGAAGTGTGCATCCAGACACACAAGTTCCCTCTTCTGCATTGTTAAGTTTGAGTAATTCCAATCTCTTCCCTTGGCTCCAACCCTAAAGGTCATAGTTGCTATGTGTGTGAAATTTTAGTGTTCTCTTTCCCTTCTTCAATTGCCAGTTAGGAATTCTTTGTATTAAAAAAAAAAATCTGTGTTTATTCTGTTCCTCACTCAAACCTGACCAGTATAGCAAGCAAATCTTTCTTTTTATTTTTTTAAGCACATAGTATTATGAATTTGATTAGGTATCCATGGGTATGGGTCTTCTATTGGCTGATAGAACTTTGAAAAATTATAGCACAACAAGTCAGGTACCGGGGAGAATTCATTTGTATAAGAAACAGAATTTGTTTCTTTTTAGAGTACCTTGATAAATTACATCCTGTACCAAACTTCATCACATTAGTGTTGCAAAGTCAGTTATTGTGAAAAAAAGTACATTGAAGACCCAGACTCTGTTCTTAGCTCTGGGAGGAAGCTCTGTCAGTAGCTTCCATTGCATGGTATAAATCCTCAAGAAGAAACCCCACCTAACCAGTCTGTATAATGCTGATTTCACTTGTTTTATTATCTTAAGACATTTTGGTGAGGCAGTGCATTTTCAGTAGTCATGCAAAGCTGACATTAATATTTGGTTCATTTGCAAAGAAAAATTTATTCGCTCATGACTGAGGTTCACAAAACCATAACACACCTTATTATTACTTATTTTTATAAGTACAACACATGAAAAATTATTGCTACTTATTATGTAATACTGGTATTATGTAAATAATAAAATTAAAGCAAAAAAATGTCTTAACCGCTAGTCAAACACTTGGTAAATGCAGTATGACAGGTGAAGCATTAAGAATGTGTTTCTCGAAAGTGCATGTTCTGCAGAGTTATGTGTTCTCTGCTTATTAACTTGGAACTGTCAAAAACTTTCAGATTCATTGTATGCATTCAGAGCCCCTCTGGAGTCTAGTCAAAGCCCGACCCATGATACTTTGGTCACGAAACATATAGGTTCACAGACTTTATTTGGCCTTTGAAAACATTCCCCTTTAAAACACGTTTGTGGTACAAAACAAGATGATCTTTGCAAAAAGACAGCAGGGGTGGGGAGGGGAATTAAAGAAAAGAAAGATGTTCGTGGAGCCCCAGCTCAGCAGTGATAGATTATATATCACGTTTTAAACACGCAAACAGGAAAAGGGGAAAAAAGTCCTAATTATGATAGGGTAGGTGATGAGCTAGTCCCTTTTTATTATTTTGTAAAGAAGCATCCGCAAGTTATATTCACTGATGACAATGAGCTGTCCCTCTATCACCAACTCATTAAACCAACTCTGAATTCACTCATTAACAAAGTTACACCAGCTAGCATCAATTTAAGACCTGGAGACTAGCCTTTTTATAGCAGATGCCATTTATTGAATTACATTTCCCACTATATTCTTTCAACTGTTAAAAAATGCTATGCTACCCACAGAATATTTCATGTCTATTCTAGAAAAATACATTTTGATTAAAGCTTTACAAAGAAACAAAAAAGACTGAACTATATTTTTACAGTTTGGTCTGGTTTGAATTTATAAGAATATATATATATATATGTATTCTATCTATGGAGATTATATATTTATATATAAGGAGGATGAACAGAAAAAAAAAGTATGTGAAGTACAGCATGAAATAGAGATGTTCTAATGCTATCTCTACAGTTCAGAATATTGGACATGAAGTAGCTACCAATTCTGATCTTACATCAGGATCATCTGGAAAGCTTTTTAAAAATGATAGATTCCCAGGACTTTCTTCCAGGCATAATAAAATAGAATTTCCTTGAAATATGGGCTAGCCTGGTACCAGTCCACGGAATTGCATGTGGAGACCATTATTAGAGCAGGATGAAAAGCTTACAATCTGTTTTGGAGCCCTATCCACTCACCTCCCTGCAATGTGACCCTGGGCAGCTCATTGTACCTCTCTACAAATCTGTTTTCCCTTTGGTTAAATGGAATAACAACATCTACTACAGACAGAAAAATTAATGAATGGGAAATACACATGCATGTTAAATCTCACAAAATTTAGGTAATCCATTAAAATAGAAACCTGTTAAAATCTGGATTTAATATGACTCGTTAGGAAAAAAACCTACTCGTGACTAGCCACTTAGATTAAAAGTCAGGATATAAGGTTACACTGAGCAAATCTGTGTTCTAAAAAGGTTTTCAAGAGACAGAAATAAAAGCCTCTTTCCAATAAGGAGAAAACTACAACAGCACTGGTTTTGCTACAGTTCAAGACCTCTTCACCTAAAATCACAAAGGAACTGGACACCTAATCCCCGTTGATATAACAGAATGGAAGCTCTCTGTATAATATTTCAGGACCTTAGGCTTCAGTTCAGTCCCAAATGATTCTAATGAACATCAACTTCCTCCCAGGGCTTTTTGTAAAAACCTTAAATCCTATTTGGAGGAAAATGGGGGTAGAAGGAGGAAAGTCAAACTAACATCACTGATTTGGGTGGTTTTCTAGTATCTATTTAAAGCCTTTAGTATAATAATGATCTTCAAATTCTTTCCAAGATCCCAATATCCCAACACTTACTATTATCTTCTCTCCTCCATTCCGATCTCCTTTTGTTTCAGAAAGATACCAAAAGATCTCAGTCATACAATATGAGGTTAATATCTGATGGTTCCCAATTCCTTAAATTGTTCAACTATAAGTTCACAACGAAAGTAATTCTGCTCAGTATTAAAAGGCTATTTGAACTATTTAAAATCCATTCTTATAGAAGTTCCTTCCCCCTACAAAAAAATTTATCACTCTGTCAATTTCTTTATTCTCATTCACAGATCATGGCATTAAAAAAAACACTGGCAGCCATTAAGCAGATACCCCAAAACAATGGCAAAATCTATAAAAACAAATAACAGCAACAAAAAACTATTGCTAAGTGTCTGTAAGAAGATATTTTTTCTCTGGTTGTGAGGGCTGGGATTTTCTGCCCCATTATTTTTCCAGGTTACATAATGCTTAAATTCTGTTCCTCTGTGGCACGATGGTGTACCTATAATGCAAATATCCTTGCTAGAATTACAATGGCAATTTATCAATTTAGGTGCAGCTAATCAACCCATTTGCTTTCTAAGTGTGTAGCAGTAAAAGCTTATCTCATTCAGACTCACGGATCGTTCAAAGCAATCTAATTGAATTTCAGGGCCAAGAGCATTGCACAACACGTGATGTGTCTCCAGTGGAGCACAGTGCCAGGCACTGCAGGCGTTACATAATCCCATGCTGTCGTTGGCAGAGGATGCCTTCTTAGCCGCCTCAGTGGCTTGGCAGTTTGTGTCTCCTCCAATCATGCCCTGCAGTTTTAATCTGCACAGAGTGTTCACATGGACAGTCACATGCTTTGAGACTTTCATAGCAGCAAATAAAACAGGGACCATTTCCCTACTGGTAGAAACAGTTCATTAAAACCAGTCATTCAGCACACGAGATTTACCAGGATAAAAGACATATCTAAGGCTGTGGCTTCTAAGCAAGCCAGAGAGGAAGCAAATATCAAATATTCCACTGTACTTTTCAAACAACCACATAGGCAATAATAAGAAATAGATACAAGGGTTTCTGTCTCCCTGCTAATATTTGGTCTTCGACCCTCGTTTGTAACAAGAAGCCCCTAAAACTCTTGTAATTTCCTGAGTGATAGGAGCATCTAACACAGAGCTCCTAAATCCCTTGCAATTTCCTGAGTGATAGAAGCATCTATCATTCTAATGAGGCAATGCATGGTGGGCTGCTGGATGAGGGTTGGTCACCATAGAGACCAACTCATGATTAGAAGTTTAGAACTTTCAGCCCCCACGCCCTATTCTCCAGAGAGGGGAGAGGGACCGGAGATGGACTTAACAATTGATCATGCCTACAGGATGAAGCTTCCATTAAAAGCCCCTACGTATGTGTTTAGAAAGCTTCCAGGTTGGTGAACATATGGAGGTACTGGGAGGGTGGGATGTCCGGAGAGGGCATGGAAGTTCCACTCCCCTTTCCAACCACCTTGCCCTATGTGGCCCTGAAATCTGGCTATTCCTGAGTTGTATCTTTTTACAATAAACTTGTGATTTAGCAAGTCAACTCTTTCCTGAGTTCTGTGAACCACTCTAGCAAATTATCAAACCTGAGGAGGGAGTCCTAAGAACCTCAGGCTTATAGCTGGTTGGTTAGAGACAAAGGTGACGACCTGGACTTATGACAGGCATCTTAAAAAGGGGAGCAGCCTTGTAGGACTGAGCCATTAGCCTGTGTGGTTTGACACTACCACCAGGTACACAGTGCAGAACTGAGTTACACTGAAGGACACCTAGCTGGCGGTGGTGAATTGGTTGATGGAGAAAAAAACTCACACATTTGGTGGCCAGAAATAAAGTGTGAGAGTAAAGGAAAATAGTATGCTTTTCCTAGACACTAAGGATATACAACATTACCTCTGCCATTTCAAATGAATTTTCAAATTGGGAACGCGTGGGAATAGTATTTTTAGCACACTACATAGAGTACGACCAATTGTCTAACATGAGTCGTCTGTTCCTCAGCATGAGCCGCAGGGGTTCCTAGCCTCATGTTCTCACCATTTTGTATCCAAGGATCAATTAGAATGTGCATTTTTATTTATTTTTAAAAATTTTTTTCCTTAAAGAGTTTATTGTCAAGTGGCTTCCATATAACACCCAGTGCTCATCCCAAGTGCCCTCCTCCATGCCCATCACTCCCCTTCCCCTCCCCCCACTCCCATCAGGCCTCAGTTTGTTCTCAGCATTCAAGAGTCTCTCATGGTTTGCCTCCCTCCCTCTCCCCAACTATTTTTCCCCTTCTTCTCCCCCTTCGTCCTCCGATAAGTTCCTCCTAATTCACCTATATTTGNTGGATGGTGAAAATGCTACATGGAGAGAATAAAAATGAAAACAAAGTATAAAAACTATACTCTTTCTGGTTCCAGGATGTGTCTATAGTTTTACCAATATTAAAATATTATAAAAATAAATAATGTAATATTACAGTAGCTAAAATTAAGCAGACTACCGATTGTACAAAAGTATCACCCTGCATAAAATGTGACTGTTATTTTAAGTAACTAGATTTAGGGGGAAAAAAACTGTTGATTTCCTGTGGCCTGAATAAATATTTCTGACTACAGAGAACCCAAAATGTATGGGATAAAATATAACATTATTTTATATAACTTAAAGCTGTGGACTTGAGAAATTCTAAGACTGGGGAAAAACGTTTGTGAGATGGGGACACCTACTGACGCACTGTAATACTGCAGCCCAGCTTTACAGGCTCTTTGTCCACTAATCTCCTTAGGAAAAGGAAATTCCTAAGGATTTCAATGCAAAACACCAGTACACCTAGGGTGAGGAGAGTGTAAACATGGAGGGCAAGGAATGGCAAGGAAGAGATACTTTTATGTTTGTGCAACTTTATTTACTCAAAAAGCTTCCCAAAGTCCAGATCCTCATTCCCTTCACTGCTTAATAAGTTCCTTTGAGTAGTTTTTAGTTTGGGATTAATGTCAGACAGAAAAAGTACATCCTTTTAAATGAAACAGCCTTAGAAATGCATTTCCTGAAAAACAGAAAGAAAAGAAAGGAAAAAAAAATCCACTTCCTAAGCTCTCAGCTGGACTGCAACAATCCTCTCTGACCTGACCTCTCAGCCCGCAGTATTTTTCACCAGTGGTACCTGCAGAATTAGCTCTAAAGACTCATCCCTGGTTCAAAGTCTTTCTCAGCAGCCTCAAGTTGACTGAAAGGTAAATCCTACTCCCACAGCTTTGACACTAAGAACTTCTATATGTTAGTTTTACTTCCCAAATTTATATCCTAGCATTAACGAAATAAAACTCTGCATCATATAAACAGGATTACTCTCAAACAGAGTTATGGATGATTTGTTCACAAAGCACAGCCTGAATTATTTTGCATTTATCTTCTTGTCTTCTACACTATCCACTATGCCTAATGTTCTCTGGTATCTTCTCTCTACAACCTGAACTCACCCCATCAGACCTGCTGCTTACAATGGTTTTTCTGCTATTAATCTTGTTTCCTTCTTTGAACACAGGGCTTTGTTTACTCTGGCAAGAGTATTTTGGGGGTGCCTGGGTGGCTCAGTTGGTTAAGCATCCAACTTCAGTTCCGGTCATGATCTCACGGTTCATGAGTTTGAACCCCGCATCGGGCTCTGTGCTGACAGCTCAGAGGCTGGAGCCTGCTTTGGATTCTGTGTCTCCCTTGCTCTCTGCTCCTTCCCCCCTTGCACTCTGTCTCTCTCTCAAAAATAAATATTGAAAAAAAAAAAAGAAATGTGGATTTTCTTTTAAAGAGCAATAGAAAGACATCAAAGGGTTTAAACAGAGGAATGACATAATGTGATTCATGATTTATGACTCTAAGTCTATGGAAATAATGGGTTGGAGGTTACCAATAGTGGAAGCAGGGAGATGAATTAGGAGATCATGGGACAGTCCAGGCAGGAGATGATGATTTCTTGGTTCAGGATAATGGGCTAGACCAGGGGACAGCAGGGCAAACAGGCAGCTGGGTGTGTTCAAGGAAAAATTATAGGCAGAATCACTGGGACTTGCCGAGGCATTTGTCATGTGGAGTGGGAGATAAAGAGGAACAAGAATGACACTTAAGGTTCTGACTGAGCAGCTTGGAGGAGGGGGATGCTATTTATTAATCAGAGGAATGCAGAGGGATGTGAGGAGGGCACACAAACAGCTCATCCTTGGGATATTTGAGGACCAGCTACAATTCCTTCTCCATCCTGAAATTTCCTAGGACCAAGACGCCCATAATGATCAATTTCTAAAAAGGTAACAGTAACACTCATTTCTAGTGTCTCAAGCTTTATGAATAATTCCTAAGAAAGGGCCTGTACACATTCCAAATCTGTCAAAAACATCTTTGGTGCATGACTTCACATTCTGCCTCTAACACCTATATAATTCACTTAGCAAGCAGCATAGGCTTAACATGTTATTTACTTTTCACACATACTCACATGGCATGCATTCTATACTGGAGCACAAACATCTGTGGGCACTTAATTGACACTTCCTATTGCCTTAGAACTTGATATTGTATTTGATATGAAGCAGGCTTTGATAAATGTTTGTTGTTAATGATGAAGAGTATAATGTTTTAACAGTGGCATCAAATTTTGAAAATTCTATTAAACACTGCACCACCAATCAATATGGTCTGGTATAGTCTAACACTCGGCATTTGAAGAATGGAAAGCAAATACCTTTCAATTCAGGTATACTGGCAAACTTTTGGGAAAATAAATTCCAAATATTCATTTTAAAGACATTTTCTTGGGGCACCTGGGTGGCTCAGTCAGTTAAGCATCCAACTTTGGCTCAGCTCGTTTATCTCATGGCTCGTGGGTTCAGGCCCCGCATCGGGCTCTGTGCTGGCAGCTCAGAGCCTGGAGCCTGCTTTGGATTGATTCTGTCTCTCCCTCTCTCTCTCTACCCCTCCCCTACTCGTGCTCTGTGTCGCTCTATCAAAATAAATAAACAGTAAAAATTTAAAAAAAAAATTTCCCTGAGCCCATCTTGACTGAAACATGCCTATGCTAGTGGTTCTCAAGCTCACAGAGAAAAGAAACAATTTAGTATCAGCAAAACTGGCGATTACACACGGCTTAGTGGGAGCACATAGTGAGGTGTGACTGATGACTTGTTATTGATCAAGGAAGGTTTCTATGGGGAAAAAACAGCCCTATTTCCCCTACAGTACAGAGTAAGTAATATACATATACAGTATTTCTCATAAAAATGTGAACTGAGGATAGAGAAAGGCAATGAAAATCTATGTAATGAGAAAAGCTCCCAATGGGGAAATGTCAGTGGAGAAGTTCCTCACCTCATGTCACAGGGGGAGGCCTCCGACTAGTGACACTTCTGACCTCTCTCTGCCCAACCAGTTACTCAGCTACTCCCCTGAAAAAGGGAAGTACTTTATCTAATGAGTGAGTTGGAAAGAAGGTATAAGAGGATGCTCTCCTAAGTTCTTTCTGACCACAAGAGCATGTGGATTCTGGACCTCTCTCTGCCATACTCTTAAAGTCTTGTCCCTTTGGGGGAATGTGAGGTTGTTACTGGGGCAAAATACCAGTGAAAACATCCACAGATCTAAAGTATGTTTTCCGGTGGCACATTGAAGGTATTAAGCTGCATTCTGACCTTGCTCTGAATGATTCCTGCCTCTCAACTGTTCCAAATCCTGGGAGAGGGATATGACTTCCAGGGCTTCCCTAAGCTCTAATACTAACTGACTTAGTAGTTTGAATTAGAGCCGTAGAGAGTGTTGAACTTTCTTTGGGGGCTCCAGAGCTAACTGTAAGATCCAACACACTTATGTGTTCTAGGAACACTGCATCTATCACAGAAAATAGTGTCTCTCCTATCATCCTCTTCCAAATTCTTCCTTAGTCACTTATTATAACAATGTCCATGCTTATGAAAACCCAAAGAAAGAAGCCGTCCTGGAATAACATATCTTCACCAGTCACTGAAATCCTGCTCAAAATTACTCTACATATTGCAGAAGAGCGAAGCTTTTTGTTTCATACCTTTCTTAAATTCAGGTTCATCACTCATGAAAGAGGATTTCTCTCCAAACTAAAACGGAATTTTCCCTTTTGATATCACGGCCACTTGCATGCTCCAAATACCATGCAAAGGCGACATGGTGTCTTGCCTAGAATTCATCGCCTTAGCTTTCTGTGTTCATTTGAGGAAGCCTGTCAGGAGAAGGAATAATTCTGCACCGAACAAGTTCAATTCCATCATATTCCTATTTGCTGTGCGGAGCACCAGGGGCATGAGATGAGTAAGGCTCTTCCCATGGTCTTCCCCTTCACAATAAATGGCACCTCCATTCTTCCAGTTATTCAGTCCACTCTCCTTAGAGTCACTTTGGACTCATCATTTATTATACCTCGCATTCAGTCCATCAGCAAAATCTATCCATTCACGCTCCATTATGTATCCAGAATCCTAGGACTGTCCGCCTCCACCGCCATCACCCTGGTCCATGTTGCCTTCATTTCTCACCTAAATCACTGCAATAACCTCTTAAAAATTCTCCCTGCTTTCACTCTTCAGTGTATTCTCTGTCTGGCGGACACAGTGGTTTCTGTAAATCATAAATCAGATGTAACTTATTCTTATGCTCCAAACCTTCCACTGGCTTCCTGTCTAACTCAGGGGAAAACCCAAAGGTCTTATGATGTTCTGCAAAAGTCCTACATGATCTGGTCCCTCTCCCACTTCTCTGGTCTCATGACCTAGTGCTACGCAACAGTACACAAATTCCTCTCCAGGCACACGGGTCTCCTTGCTGCTTCTCAAACACAGGATGCCGGCTCCTAGCTTGGGTCTTGAACATGCACTGCTTCCTCGGCCCTGGATATCTGTATGGTGTGGCCCCTTGACCTTCCTCGAGTCTCCATCTAATATTACGTGTCAAAGAGACATTGCCTTAACAGCCCATATGAAACACAAACCCCTGTCATTTTTCTCCTCCTCCTGCTTTTGCTCAAAGACAAGCATCACATAGTTTAGTATTAAAGAGCAAAGATCCTATGAATCATGGTGCCTGGGTTCTAATCCCAGCTGGGTCACCTGCACCTGTCTGTGAAACCTGAGGCAAATGACTTAATATCCCTATACTTCAGCTTTGTCACTTATAAAATGGAGATGGAAATTACTTCTATCTCATACAGCTACCATGAGGATTAAATATCTCAATAAACTTTTATTATAATTTTTATTATAATCTTGGGAAGCACCTTAGTAAACTTTTTATTATGTCTTGAGGGTGGGGCAGCTGAAGTCTACCCTCTGCTATTTCTGAATAGAAATTTATTTACTTTGTAATCACACTAAGAATCTAAGTCCAGAAAACAGAAGGAAAGTCAGAGAAACATGAGAGAAGGAACCTCAAAAGATACCTGGTTCAGTTTTGGTTTTTAATTTAACTTGATGGATAAAGCAGGTGAGAGCCCAGAGGCCTAAGATCCCACAGCCAACAATGATACAGAGAACCCCCGTGGCCCAGACCAGCGCTCCTGACACTGCACAAGGTTACCTTAAATGCCATATTTGGTCTGTGTCCAGAGTCAGGCTGATTAAGCTCATGTTTAATAGTACTGTATAGTCAAGTATCTATAGACAATATTTTGTTTTCTCATTTATATGGGGTCAGAATACCAGCTAATATCCTGAATCATTTGTTCTGGAATTTGTAGATCTGAAGTCCTCACCAAAATAAGACCCAGAGGCCATAGAATACTTGAAATTATTTGAGTCATTCTTTTGTGTTCACGTTATAAGATGGAAACTTCATTTTTGTGTTGCCAACATTAATAAACTGATGATGATATTATTTGCTGAGGATCATTTTCCCCATTAAGCCGAGACTTCTTTTCTTTCTTGATTGTTCAGGAGTAAATGTAGGAGTACTCTTACTTCGCCTACCTCTGGGGGCTATAAACAACAGAAATCAACACAGAACCTCCACACTGAATGTCTCCTGCCTTCTACCTGCAAAGTCAGGAAACGTACTTGGTGTGGGATCTCTGGGGCCAGTCTCAACCTTAAATTCCCCCCTACCGGGTTCTTAAATGGTAAAAATAGAAAGGCCACATGTATGTAGCCTTGTCAAACACTGGAGTTTGTCACATGGGACTGTAACAATACATTCAGAGAAAAAAAAAAGAATACTTCTTTCCAGAAATATTTTATTTTCTCATTTTGGGTTCTCCAAATGAATGCTATCCAATTTATAAATATGAGATCATAAAAATTACATCCAACAAAGAGCTGATGATAGATAAAAGCCAAAAATAAGCCTTGTAAGCGCAAACGCTTTTATGATTCAATTTAAACCCACTTTTAGTGTTGAACTATCACCGTTTTTAGGTTTGGATATAGCCACTGAAATCTTAGTATATTTGGTAAAATAAATCAACTACAACAAATTGTTTTTCTCTGAAATACCCTTGAGAATAAAACGGAAGATAGATGTCTGGGAACCAAGCAAGTTCATTTATGTGTGTGGTTCCCGTGGATTACCATAAATATTCATTGGGCTTTCCTAATGCCCCTTATTGTATTCTGCTCACTGAAATATCTGAGGCAAATGTGAAGTACAAACACATGTAACACTCCAGAGCATGAAGTGTGTAAGACATTTCAATAAATGCACAGAAAATACCAGTAGTGAACTATAATACCAGACAAAGGATTTCCACGTTAATTCTGTAACCTGCTTCTGACACTTACCACATACTGGTCATGTGTATCAACTTGAAGAAAAAACTAAATTTACAGAAATACTGTTTTTAAAACTCCTGGATTTTTCCATTGCCCTCAGCTTCGTGATACATCTCTAACAATACTCTGATGATTGTTATTCTTATATGGCTTAAACTGACTCTCCAGTACCAGAATAATGAACTTCAGTCTCATTTTTAACAGGTGGTATTTTCTCACTTACACCATTGATTTCCTGCTACCAAGCTCTATATCTCATATTTACTGCATTTGCATAAACGTATGTCTGAATGATCCATGAAATTCCCTTTCCCCATGAAATTAGTGAAGTAACCAATAACTTAAAATCTCATGGGAAAGATGATGCCTGCATCAAAACACAAATGATCAATAATCTTAATTTAGCTATGCTAAGTTAAGTTAGTCATTTGTTGGAGGGCAGAAGGAATTAGTCTGGAATGTATCCTGAACTCTATTTTTCTGATGCTGATCGTTCTAGTTTTGTTGGTATGAGAGAACTGGTTTAAAACATATGAGAAGTAGGAAAAATTTTGCACCTAAGAAAATAAAACAATTGTACCTTAAAATATAAGAAAAATATCAGAAAAAATTTACGAAAGTAATTAACCCTGTAACTTGAGTCATTTTCTTTCTTAAAATAATGAGAACTTATCACTTCATTGTTGTCTCCCACATACAGGTGCAGGGAATAAGGCAGTGAGGCTGGGCTAAAATTAGTGTCCCTGTTTGTGCCATGCTTCTTTTAAAACTCACTTTAGGGGCACCTGGATGGCTCAGTCGGTTAAGCAGCCGACTTCAGCTCAGGTCATGATCTCACGGTTCGTGGGTTTGAGCCCCGTGTTGGGCTCTGTGCTGACAGCCAGCTCAGATCCAGGAGCCTGCTTCAGTTTCGGTGTCTCCCTCTCTCTCTGACCCTCCCCTGCTCACGCTGTCTCTCTCTCTCTCAGCAATAAATAAAATATTAAAAAAAATTTTTAAACTCACTTTAGCCTTATTTGGGTATTAAAAATGACCATTTTAATGTTTATTTATTTGTTTTTTTAATTTTTTTAATGTTTTATTTATTTCTAGGAGAGAGAGAGAGATAGCGTGAGCAGGGGAGGGTCAGAGAGAGAGGGAGTCACAGACTGAAACAGGCTCCAGGCTCTGAGCTGGCAGTCAGCACAGAGCCCGATGCGGGGCTCGAACCCACGAACCGCGAGATCATGACCTAAGCGAAAGTCGGATGCTTAACCGACTAAGCCACCCAGGCGCCCCTTTATGTATTTGTTTTTAAGAGAGAGAGAGAACAAGCAGAGGGAGGGCAGAGAAAGAGGGAGACAAAGAATCTGAAGGAGGCTCCACGCTCTGAGCTGTTAGCACAGAGCCCAATGTGGGGCTTGAACCCACGAACTGCGAGATCATGACTTGAGCTGAAGTTGGATGTTTAACCAACTGAGCCACCCTGGTGTCCCAGAAACAACCATTTTAAAAACTGGTCACTTAGCAAACTAAACAGTAAAATTATGCATGTGTAGTTTACAAATACTTGTAAATAGTACAAAGCCCTCCTCCAGAAAAGGTACATTTTTCAGTGAAGGTTTTTAAGTGTATATTTTGCTCTGAGAGAAATAGAATGATAAATTGCCAAAGCAGTAGCCCAGAATAATTTTTTTAATTCAACTTGTAAAAATACAAAACTCCAAATATCATATCTGAAACTTGCCAATTTTCATGAATGTGCTGAAACACCTGTCAAAAGTGCTCAGGAAATAAACTGGACTATGCTATTGAAAGATGGCCTGAAGCTGAAGAATATTACAAATATTAAAATTAAAATTCTATCAAATTTTCCCATTTTGTGTCAGAACCAATCAGATCTACATAGTGTTTCAGTTTTATTCTCAAACATCTACCCATGTACTTCTCAGTGCCACTGGGTTTTTTTTTAATTTTTATTTATTTATTTCGAGAGAGAGAGAGAGAGAGATAGCCCAAGTGGAGGAGGAGCAGAAAGAGAGAGAGAGAGAGAGAGAGAGAGAGAATCCCAAGCAGGCTCCACACAGCCAGCAGAGAGCCTGTTGTGGGGCTTAACCCACAAAGCATGAGATTATGACCTGAGCCAAAGTTGGACACTCAACCAGAGCTCCAAAACAGCTTATTTCTGTTGCTTACCAGTCTGTGGTTCATTGTTACGGAAGCCCCAGAAAACAAATACAGGTGGTATCATTTCATTGTATCTCACCACAGAGTGTGATACAACACTTGATAGGTATTGGTTATTGACAGAAACCATGCAAGTGAGGCCAGGCTTCTCTCCAAATAATCCTCTCTCTGGTGCGAACCTCTGACATGGCGGAACACCTCCATCCTCCTAACTGCATGGAATCACTAGCTGCCCCAGCAGAAGCCTCATCTACGCCTCAGCTGCTGGCCCAATCCTGGAACAGCTCCCAATTTTTGTGAGATTCTTTTTTCTCCCTAAAATAGAGGCATGGCAGAAATATTCAGTATGCTCTTCCCAGAAAGTATCCCTGGCAAGGATTAGCAAGATGGTATGCAAACATGTGAATCTCATTTTATTCTCAGAAAATGGCAGATGCAGGAGAGAGCTGAGACTTGCCAATAGACCTCAGAGGAAACTGTGCCTGATCTCAACTGTGAGATGTATTCCCAGTCCCTGACTAGGACTACAGATAGCACAATATGAAAATCTCTTCTACTCTAAATTTAATTTTACATGATTCTAGATGTAGTCAAAGACAAAACAATTTCATCATCCATTGATGAGTGACTATATTTTCCAGTTTGTTAACTCTCCTTTGATAATAGAGTACTATGGATTTAAAACCAACCAACAAACAAATAAAAAGCCCTCAGCCTCTTATGAAAACCTGAGCATGGAGCATTCTTCTCGAGATCTTGTAAAGAGACCTTGTAATGTATTTGTAAAGACAAAGATTGAGTTCAATGTTAAAAAAGTAGTTCACTGAGGAGAGAAGATCCAATGGCCTTGTTTTCAAATAAACTTCCCTCTAAATTAATCAGCAGATGTGTTTGGGGTCAATGGCTTCATGCACAAGACTATCCCAGCAGGTCTCATGATCAAGTATCTGTAGGAAAGGCTTTTCATTTTTCAGTTGATTTACTAATTGAGAAATAATTGAGACAACTTAAACTGTGCTGAATTACTGATTCTTAGAAATAATAGTAAAGTAAATCACGAACTACCATGCATAATAAAAATGAGCCCCCAACAGCTGCCCATAGCATATGTTTTACATGTGCTACTTCGAGCATAGAGGACAAAAAACCTTATCAATGGTCATTAAATAACACCCTTTGGTGGAAGGTACGCCCATTGTATCTTCCATCACAGACTTTTTAATTATCTTCTCATGCACAGGTATTACTAGAAATTAACATGCACTGACTGCCATTAGTAAATATCTTTACTAGGTGATTCATAATCCAGTTCAAAATCCTGACCTAGCTCTAAAGCTCCTAATTTCAGACTAAGAAGGAACAGTCAACTACATTGAGACTAAATCAATCAAGTGCTTGGGGAAGTTAAGTTTAAATGTCTTCCTAAGGTGCTTCTAAGAGCTGAAGTGAAAGACTGCAACATTAATGCAGAGGCAGTATTCCAAAGGCAATAAATCACTTAGTTAAGTAAAGGAAAATCAAGGAGGATTCAAACGTTAA